>NC_138566.1:27837505-27920005 GCF_947561715.1 Ascidia mentula
ATACACAATCCTGTCACCTCAGTAAATTCACTTGATCAGTCGTCACCAGCAACTTCTGTTGTTGCAGTTATGCTTGAATTCGTTTGTTCTGGGGAAACATAATGGATCCACTTCGTGCAAAATCTGACATTTTATGCAACTTTTGTGCAATGAACAAAATGATCCCAATTTTCCTGATCATTTATTTCCAGTTTAATCTCACCTTTGTGTTCCTTTTTTTCATCTGACTTTTGTCTCTCTGATGATCTCCTTCGACTTTCTGTTGCAAATGGAAAATCACATTGGATAGAAATATTAAAATCTAAATATTTACCTCTCTTCTTATCATGGTCTTCACTTTTTCTTGACCTTTTCCTTTCTCGACTCCTAGATCTGTAAGAGTTCAACATTACGATTTACTTAGTGCAAAATAATTGCCAGACAAAACAATATCAGAGCCAGATAACTACTAAATGAGATTGGGATGCAGATTTTTCAAACAAGATGAACTTTGCACGCCTGTCTTGTTCATAAAAACATTTACTTTACAGATGGCCTAAAAATTAAATTAATTATTAAATATTTTTGCCTCTCTTTGTTCCGCTTGCTTGATTCCTTATGATCATGACGACTTCTATCACGATCAGAAGAACTTTTATGATCACGGTCACGGGATCTTCTTCGCTCACGTGTGCCTTTTGTTTCACTTCTTCTGTCACGGGAGCCTCGGTCTCTGTCACTTTTGTGATCAAGAGACCTCTTCCTATCAATTTCACGTGAGCGATCGACTCTGAAATGATCGGGAATACAACGTTCACCACCACCACCACAGAGTGTTGCAGCAGTAAACATCATTGATGCCATAAAATTGTCAACACATGTTTTTTGTGGGATAGTTAAGCAATATATTTACATAGTAGAAAATGTGATTTATTACCTGAAGTATTAAAACATGATATGTGACTTCATTACGTTCCCCTGAATGAATGCACAACTCACCTTGCATCACGATCATGTGATCTGCTGCCACGATCATGTGATGATCTTTCGCGACTTGATACTTCCTTTCCATCATCCCTGATGAAAAAGATTGTTTTGTGATGATAATTATGAGTAAAATTACGTCGCAACCGACCTGTTTTGTCTCCTCTCTTCTCTGTGTTTTTCCGAAGCTTTTGTCAACTTGTCCTGCAAAAAATTTGCAATTTTTACTGCGTTTGTCAGTAAACAATATCTTTGCCACATAAACCAGGAGCAGAGTTGCCACCAACATCTTGGTTGCCACAGGAATCTTTACAATATTTAGATAAAACCAATTAGGAAAATGTATGTACCAGAAAACAGGCAATAAATATTTGTTACCAATTATAATATTTATAAAAAATCTCTGACATCTCAACCCTAACCCAACCCAAGCAATCAACCTTCATTTCAGCAATAGTTGATTTGATTTTAGCATAACCCATATGCTGTTTTCCCATCAAATGATCATCAACGCGTGATTGTGCGTCCCCGACGATCAGGAACGCACCACAAACCTCGCACACCTCCATTTGTTTCTCTTGCACAGAAAATGTGTCCAAGAGTTGCTACAAAACCAAACATTGTTTTTAGCCGTGTATGAAAAATAAAAACAGAAATAGTTTGTGATACAAGTAGTTTCTTAATTTTAAGCGAATATATCATTTTAAAACTAAGGACCCAATTAAAAATCTTTGAGTTTGTGACTCCTGGGTGAGTCTCTTACCCCTCCTTTCTGTGCTTGAAGTTGTTCCCTTTCATCCTTAAGTTGTTCACACAACTTCATGATAGACTGGGCTTGTTCAACTTCGCCTTCACTGCCAAGCTTCTCTATATTATCCAACATCTCGGTGATACGAGTGTTCAAAACTGATATCTTCTCATCAAGTTCAGAATTGTTTGAATGAACTTGTTGCTAAAACACATATATTAAGATGACAACGTTTCATAATGGAATTACTCAATAAATTTATTTGTTCGTGGAAACAACATTAAAGGTAAATATCTTTATTCACTTTTTGATTTTTCTCCTCGGTCAGTTGAAGTCTTTGATGATTTCTTCTAATTCTTCTTTCTACATCTTGCCAACAGTTTTGTAAAAAGCAAAGGAAATCCTCTTCATACCCCATCTTCATGTAACGGTTGCTTGATTCATATTTCTGATAATTCATTCAAATAAATCAAAAGTTAAACACAAACACGACAACATTACAAATTTTAAGACCATATATATCTAAAAAAACTTCGTCTGAAGTTAAAATCGTGGGCGTGCACCTGCCATACTCTGCAGACTGGCCATAGCCTAAGCTTTTTAAATAGTCTGTGACACTAATACAGCAGTGTGTGCCAAACTGTAATGGAATTTTCTACTGTTGAGTAAAGTTAACACAAACTCTTACATAATAAACCAAACAAGGAACAAACTTCAAAAAATAAAAAAAAGATGTCTATTAGGGCGTTCACCCAAAAAGAATTCTTTGGTGATTACAGTACAAATGCAGTAGTGGTGATTACATAAAAAATGAAATGTACTATCAATAACCTTTTTTGTTCTCTCATCATGCAACTTTGTACAACCTCCAAGATCTGACCTTGTATTTGTGAACAATTCCGCTGGGCAAAATCCACATAGAAAATGCTTGCAGACCTAAGACAGGAAAAGTAATCAAAGTTAGTCAAGTTATACATGGAAAATACAAAGCTGCTATTAACAATATATCATTCAATGATTCAGCTACAGACTGCGCTTTTTAGCATGTTATACCAGCAACAAATACCATCCACGTACATCTTCATCGCTCCAATGTAGATCATTAACTTTCTCGTCCGGGGCTGCATTCCGATTTTTCCCCATTAACTCATCTAGCATTGCTGATAAAGCCGTCATTATTACAAATTTCCTTCAGTATCGCAACCTTGCACGTTCGTTGATCAATTCCTGGGTTGCCAACTTGCCATTTACCTTGGAAATGTTTCATAAAATATTTTTAAAACACAACTATATCTTGTGAGGGGGATTTATATTTCACAAAAAAAATAACCAACAAAAAAACTACTGGTTTAATTTATAAATGTTATCTTTTTTAAAATATGAATTAAAAGAATAATCCTGCAGAATTCGTGTTCAGTGTTTCCCCAAGGAAAACTTTTCTTTGCCAAATTTTATTTTCCGCTTGTAACAAAAAGGGGAATGAATATATGCTTCGTAAATCTAAAAACATTTCTGCAATACCAGAACTAATAATCCAGACAAACTGGTATCTGTCTGAAATATAATTGTACTCTTACTTGTTTTTATAATTGCGTTAAATGTAAAAATGGATCATCTTCTGCCACCTACAAACTGGGTAAATCACAAGCACCAAGATTTTTAAAAACATGAAACTAACTGTGTCACACTGGGCAACTGAGGTTCAACGGCCTGTAGTTTATCGGTGTTTACATAGTACGGGACGACTAGTTAGAAATCCTGAAGTTGACCAGACACAACTTTTCTTGTCAGTAGTATGCGGCGGAACGGTCATGACTTCGCACTGAAAAAACAGCGGATCGCGAGCGTTTAACTTCGTTCTGTGAGATTCAGTGTCGTAACAATGAAATTGCGCGGCGCGTTTTTTGTCAAACAAAGCTTAGGAGAAGCGGGCAAGGTTTTAATTGAATGCTGTGGTAGACAGATGTGTTAAGCAGGTATGAAGGTGATTTGCGCTGGCGCGGCCAAGACTGGAACCAAATCAATCGCTGCCGCTCTGAGACTTCTAGGTTATGATAAAGGTAGGTAGGCTTCGGGCTTCGTGCTTTTCTATCCTTTTCATAAATTTGAAGACGAATTGCGATTTGTGTTGCCTTAGGCGCTTGTTGTAATTAACGTAGAATGTGACTGAGGATTAACATACAAACTTTTGGGTATGCTTTGGTACAGTAGTATTCATTGCTTCACGCTTACAAGAAGTGTTTTAAAGCCCGGCAAAGCCTCGGGTTCTAGCAAAACGATAATATGTCAAACGAAAAACGGTAGACTTTTATTTGTTTTAGCCGCAGCTATGTAATAAATCCGATGTAAACATTGGGGAAGTTTGGTGCGGGGTGTTGAAATTTATACTACAGGATGTCAAAACTCCGACAATATTCGAGCATTTCCACAAATGCGGTCTTCCCACCAATGACTAACGCCACACAAGCCGCCTGTTTCCTGGATTGGGCGTTTCCAGGGTTGACAAATTTAACTTTAATTGCAAGTCATTGCTGGAAGATTGCAACGAACCCCTCAGCAAACTGATCTTTTGTGTGGCAACAACAGCAAGCTTATTACGTCCGCCAATAATTTGCTTGGGTTGAACTTGACGCAAACCACGGTTGAAAGTGGTATCTGAGATAAATGAAAGTTTGCTTTACAAACGATATTCCATAACGTTTAAGGACTCGAGAATTTAAAAATTCGTTTATTTTTGCCACGTTAGCAACAAAACTAGACTTCTAGTTGGAAGTAGTGCAACAAAGGTTTTGCCGTTTCTTTCCACGCTTCAAGTTACCCCTTTTCGCACACCCGATGAAGCATGATAGGCCGCCTAACAAAAACCTTACTACTCAAGACAGTTTCTTTTGAACGAGCTTATAATATTATTTCCACGTTCAGTCAACTTTGAAGGCATTCCAGTCGTTCCAAGTACTCTATCTTTTCAAGGTCACAAAACAATTAAATGTCAAACTTTTTACTTTGGGAAGAGCAAATGCATTTTTATTCCCTTTTATGTAGTGTCAGTGCCAATGGTACCTTCATACTTTGTTACTCACAACTGGTATTGTTTGCAGTGTATGACGTAGAAGAAGCAATCGAATATGGGTTTGAAGAATGGGAGGCTGTATGGGAAGGTTCTGTCCCAAACCTTGACAGATTACTTGATCGTGTTTATTCCAAAGGTGTAGAAGCTGTGGTTGATCTCCCACATTCCTATTTTTTCGATGAGTTCCTACAGAGATGGCCAGATGCCAAGGTATCATTTGTCGCTTCTAGGATAACCACATCAAGCTTGAGGCACAGTTAAATATTTGTGTAGAAATTAGCGTTCTCAAACAAACCTGATAGCTTCCTTCGCAATGAAAGTGTAAACACCCTGGAGCAAATCAGATGCCAATCTTACAGCCAACCAGAAAGCACGCAATGTTTCGTGACCTTTAATTGACCTTGTTCGATATGCCTCCAATTTCGAACGTAAACTTGCGCAAAACCTGGAGGCGATCGATACGATTTAAATATTTTGACATTTTGCAACAAATAAAATTATATTAGACATTCCAAAGCACTGAATGTTGCCGAAACATACAGATGCAAAAACGTCATATTTGTTACATTCAAAATCAATTTTGGTGACGTAGGTGGTGCTAATGGTGAGGGATCCAAACGATTGGTTCGAAAGTTACGAGAAAATGATTGCAAGAGCTTTAAGCGATTACAACATGCTGCGTCCATTCTATTATTTTTCTCCAACTTTGAGAAGGTTGTTGAAGTGGTATTACAACCTCTCAATCGTCACATTGGTAAGATACAAATGTTCTAGTTTAGTTTTTGATTCGCTAGGAACTGTTGATGGCGCATGTTTAAAAGGAACCAAATATTTAAAAGGAACGAAGACAGAAGTCTTCAACCATGAATCAACAGATGTTTCAAATCCGAATTTCTGTTTAAAATTGATCATGTTTTAAGAAAGTTAACACATGAACCAGAGTGAAAATCTTATAAGACTGACTATACAGGCTGTGGTGCCCGACACTGTCCGGTGATATGACCCTGATTGTCAAATGTGTATGATTGTCTTTATGTGAAAAACAGAGTTGCAATCTTTCCGTGATGATAATTGCGTCCTTGAGAACGTAATTCTAGACCATATAATAAAATGCCTTGGAGTAAAATTCTAATAAAAATTCACTTTTATTTTAAGGGCGATGTCCATCCCCATGAAATTTTGTGGAAAAAATTTTTTAAACGTCACAATACTTACGTTCGAGCTGTTGTTCCAAAATCTCAACTTCTTGAATTTAACGTAGAGCAGGTAGGTGGATGTGATCTGACGCAAAAATTGGGTATTGCCATAAAATATATCGTTTCCTACAATAAACTTCCCTCGTAGTTATTATCTACGTCACATGGTTTTTGAATGTCACAAATAATCAACAAATCAAATATTGTTATAGGGTTGGGAACCTCTCTGCAAATTTCTTGGAAAGGAAATCCCTTTGGCGTCGTTTCCATGCGAGAACCAAGCTGATGATCGACTAAATGTTGCGGACAGGATGATGCAACAGACGTGGATAGCCAAGAAAATGATAAAAGAAATTAAATTTATCATTTCATTCCTCTTCATCCTATTTCTTATTTTTGTTGCCCTTCTTCTTACATGACTCGCCTGGTGGCGCCCTTGTGATAATCTAATAACGTATTACAAATTCACATGACGTGAAGATCTAAAATCAGGCATAAATTAGTATTTTCCATGATAATTTATGAGCTTTAAAATCGTGCTCTTTCAATTTTTATTCTTTTTTTAAAATTAATGTTGCCAAAAATTGTGTTCTTTTTACGTGTAAACCAACAAGGGTTTTTGCCATTCGTCGTTTTCATAAAAAAAATCATGAAATAATTTTATAGGAAGCAATTTGCTCCCAATCGAAATGCGATATTAGAGATTCAACTCTAATGCTGATGTTTAATAGTTTTAACCTCGTCCCAATTGTTTGGTTGACCAAGATATGCAACACAATTCATTGGGAAATCCCCTGTTTTGAATACCTCACGTCAGAAATTACGATAAATAATTTGTTTCAAATTAGATTTGAAATGGATGAACTCGGGTAAAATGTTGTGAATATTTGATGTTAATAAATTGATAAGTTTTCTCATGTGGAGTTCGGGTTGCCAAAACAATCTCAAGCTGGAATTGAAATAATGAGGATGATGTCACTGTGACGTCATCATGTCGTCACTAGCAGAAAAAGAGCAACCAGTAAACAAAATAATGTATTTGTCACAGTGATGTTAAATCAAGGGCGGAACTTTCGGATCGTCGATGAAATCGTGTGAGTTTTTCCGACAACCTTTCTCCATTTTACCCGAAGATTGTTGAAAGTTCCTTGTGATATTTTCAAGTTTGTTTCTGACAGTTTCAACCTGTTTCACTTCCAGAAATTCCCTTGTGGTTGTAGACTTCCCGTTTGGCAAACCTCCCTTTTCGCTGAAATGGAAATTACGTCAATCGGTAGCTAAGGGAACTAGACCTGTAAGCGTGGGCAGTGAGCCATTGTCCGCCTCCTACTCAACAAATTAAACATTGGTGCATGTTACCGCAACAACTCAAGAGGTTAATTATAGGGGAAAACATACCAAAAAGTAACGAACAAAGCAACAGGTGGTGAGTTGTCAAATATCACGCCTACCTCTTTGCGACCGGATGAGTTGCTGGTACAGGGGGTGGAGTCAACTTTGGCATTGTAACTATTAGATGGCCGGTAGCTTGCGATCGCCTTGCTGAGCTTGCATCCACTTTCACTTCGTCCATCAAAACCAACTGAAGGATGGATTCTTTCATTGTTACCCGGATGTACCACGGCTGGACATCAACATCTGTTGAATAAAAAAGTGCAGGAATATTACAAGAAACCACGGGCGTATCCAGGGGGGTCCGAGTTTTTTTCAACTTTGACCAAAAAAACGCATCGTGCTTGCACTCGCCATTGTTCCAAACAGGGAGCATTGTTACCAAACATGTTGCATTGTTTCGAAACAAGTGTCATTTTTTCGTCAGTCTAAGGAAGAAACGTCGTTTTTTAGTGGTCACGTTGTTGTAATGGCAAGGGTTTTATTTGCGTGAAAATCAATTAGTTCAGTTGTTAAACACGTTGCCAATATTACGCATGTTGAAAACAACTGTTAGCGCTCGCATAGGTGCAAAGAGGAATATAAGGCTACTGCTTGGAAAATAGTTTTTATT
Source organism: Ascidia mentula (assembly GCF_947561715.1). NCBI lineage: Eukaryota > Metazoa > Chordata > Ascidiacea > Phlebobranchia > Ascidiidae > Ascidia > Ascidia mentula. Next base: position 27,845,488 of record NC_138566.1, read on the forward strand.
TGTATGTTTTCTTAATAACGTAAGCCCACGTTTGATCCCTTTTGGTTACAAATATATTCAAGCCTTTCTTGTAAATGGTTTGAAAGTGGTAGTAATAAAACTACGGCGCAAGCACCACCGAAAAAAACTTGCATCGAGTGTTCCACAATTGCGCAAGCCAGGAAGCCACCGTTTATGTGACGATTTGCGCGAACACGGGCGTTCGGATTTTGCGATTCTCGCCCACAATTAACCTTAGTTTACACCTGAAAATCGGGGAATTCCCAAAAAAATTTGGATCCCCCTTTAAAAAAATCCTGGATACGCCTATGCAAGGAAAGCTCAGCAGTAGAAACAGAAGTTAATATAAATGCGGTTGCTCCACAGAAGTGCTTTAATAAGAAACCACTGCCAGTGTAAGATGTGGATCCATAGAAGGTTTGTCAACAATTAAGTCGCTGGAGGATTTTAGATTAAAAATCTATTTTTGATTCAAGTTGATAGAAAACATGCATAGAAATCTTCGGACAGTCTTCTGGAGAACAAAGACTTGGATCTGATTTAGTTTTGAACAGACAGACAAATGACTTAAGGTCTTCTCTTATATAACTTGATGATTCAAGCTGATAGATAAAAAGGCAATTGCGCAACAATGTAGATCAAATAAAACACATTTATATGAGAAAAACTAAGCATATTTCTATTTATTCCAAGATACTACTGTTAAAAATCATCTAAGTAAGCACAGCACCACAACCTTGGTTGGAGGATACTTGCTACATTGTTGAGTGAGCTTTATTAGTAAAGAGAATACATGCTTGACAACATGTTGCTTACCAATTAAAGAGGTGTCAAGGTATTTCCAACATGCCATATCTAGTATTATCGACTGGTCATCTTCACTCTCTGTAAGCTTAAACTCAACTTTAGATTGGTTCACATTCATTGGTTCTCCATCCAAGTTAAAAAGTCTGCGTTCTTGTCTGAAAACAACAATCTTTGAAATGGAATTCCAGTAAAATAACTGGATTGGGAGAACAAAACCATTTTAAATCCTAGGATTTAACCCAAGTTTTAAAACTAGTATAAATTAAAGATCATGATTTAAATATGTAAATTTCAAAACAATTACTTAATAGCTTTTGGTTCCGTAAATTTTGATTCTTTGGTCTTCTCTCTGTTTTCACGTAGTTTATTTTGGATCGAAGTCCGTGTTTCTGGAGTGTAATCGACTTTCTCTTTCCAAAAATCTTCTTCATTCTTTTGCTTTTCTTCCACGTTTAATTCATCAGCTGCAAAATAAATAATGTTAGAATTAACATGGCTTGACTAGCATTAAAAATATCAAATAAATCATACATTCATTTTCACAAGTAGGTGCTGGTGGAGTTTGTGATTCCATTTTTTGCTTCGCTCTTTTTTTTATATAAGCATTCTCTTGTTGTTTGATGGATTTCCTAACCAAAAAATACAAAACAGAATCTTTGCTATTATTTACCAAACTAATTTATGGTCACCGAAGTTGTTCAATGTCTTGTGTTGCTTTGATCCTCTCAGACTTTTCAATTTCGTGGCCATCAATCCATTTTAATTGGGTCAATGTCCCAATGACAAACTCCTGGTAACCTGATGGCAGAAAAACATGGGTGACGCATTTTGTTTTGTGTGAAGTTTTTTTTTATTTGATCTGGATTTAAATGTTTTTCTGGTGATAGCTTGATTACCTTCATATTGCGTGCATGGGTTCCCCGTCAAATACAAGTCTTCAAGAAATATATTCTTTTTTAAACTTTCAATGCTTGTTAATTTCCCAACAAAATTTACCGTCAAATCAAGTTTTTTTAAGGACTCACAGTTCTGCAAAGCCAAACACATTAAAATTAAACTTAAAACCACCAATATCTGAGCCCACACCTGAAGGTTTTCCACAAGTTCAATGTTATTAAGTGCCAGGTTAAGATATTCCAATTTTTTTAACCTTCCAACATTTTCAATTTTGCCTGAAAAACAAAGACATGAAGCCTCCAACTTGACTTAAACAAATTCTGGCATACCCTCTAGTTTTGTGCAATTTTATGCAAAATTATTTCATAGAGGCATATTTCATATTGCAATTTTTCAACATTGTAAATTTAAAAACTCACTTCAGTTATAAGAGTTTGCAGTTTCAATACGCAACGTAGGCTCACCTATTAAATTGTTTTGTAAGTAGAGTATTTTTAACTCCCTGCACCATTTTTCAATGTGTTCAATTTTCTCCAAATCTTGTTGATGAAGAGAAAGTTCTTCCAAAGAAAAAATTTCACTGTTATTGTGTTCTGCGCGCTTTCGAATGAGTTCCTCAGAAATGCGAACCATGGCTGAAAATTGATGAATTTCTAACTTTCCCAAGCAAGATTCAAAATAACAATGCAAATATTTTCGGGGGAATTACTTGGCGCTCATTCGAAATTGCCCTTCGCAAACCACTCCGCATTCATGTGTTTCATAAAAGTGCCATATTTCTAATTAAGTTTCAAAATTTAAGATCAAGGTGTGCGAATTTTGCAACCTTACAAGCGAAGCAGAAGTGAAAACAGTTGTCAAGCAGAGGTTGCGTGGGTGGTTGCGAAACAGAGTTTGTGTGGACAGTACGTGTTTCGACGAAGAAGAACCGAAATTTACTGGAGGAAGCATTTCTTCTATAAAACGAGTTTGGTTAACAAATCTTCGCATTTGCACAAGCCTGACCTACAAAATGCAACAGAAAGTTATCTGCTTGTTTGTGATTTTCATGTTGGTCAACTCCATGTTTGTTGGTGAGTAAATAGAGTGTTTTTGTGAAAGTGTTGTGGACGGAATTGTGTGTTGTTTTGCAGAGGTGGAAAGCAGAAGGTGCAAGCAAATAGCCAATAATATCTGCAATGGAAACCACGTTTGCTACAAACAATTCAAGAAGTTTCTTTGTCGAAGAGCAAACAAAGCCCCGCAAGCACGAAGGCGTAAAAGTGATAAATATATGTGTTTACTGAGTTTCGACATATTCAAACACCGTTTTAGCAAACAGAAACTTATTGTAGGCAATGTAATATTTTTTAAATTATTGAAATCTTAAAACCAAGTGGGTTAAACAAAATAATTAATCATCTTTTCTTTAGGTATACAATACATTTGCAGAGGAAGACGTTTCACGGGATTTTTGCAAATTTCAGACAAAATGAGATTTTGCCGATTTTTTGCGAAACTATAAAAATAAAAGCGGCCATTTCAAATCGTTTTGAAAATACTATCACTAATATCTATTTGCTTCCTAATCCTACATAACGTCGACACCAAAAGTAATTTAGGTTGTAAAATTAATGTTTGCCTTACCATTAACAAACAGCCATGCTCATAAAGAGCGGCAACTTGATGATGAAAAAGCAAACAATAAAGTGACATTGTAGTTGTCGTAATATAGTTGTCGCCTTTGACGTTGTTTTCCCATTCTTTATCCTCTGTATATTGAGCCATATGCTTGAATGTGAATTTCGTCAAATAAATATGTGTGTGGCAAAGTTTGAGGAACTACCATTACGTTATCCAGCACTTGAAGTTCTCAGGGTATGGTACAACTTCGTTTATCCATTGCATCATCGTAAAAATATCTTTTTTGCCGCACGAACCTCGAAAATAAATTTATATCAAAGGAGTGGTGAAAACACTTTCAGCTTTATATCTGGCATATTAACCTCTCTTTTCTGGTGTGTTGACACTTATTGAAAAAGTCTTAATTTTTTTCGCACCATCAGCCTTCGGGGGGTTCAGGTGCAACTGTAGTTCGTTTCTGTGACAATTTTCATACGTGATGTTGGCGGACTCAATTTTCCATGAGCTTTTATATCAGAAGGCGAAACCCCAAGCCGCATGTGAATGCCACAAACTATCAAGGTGCGCTTGGCGACACCCATTTATTTTGCCAGAGGAAAACATAGGCCTACAAATTGATTCGAGTGCGTTAATGGCCCAAAGTTCCTTTCGAACTATGGGGTCTTTTGCGCCTCCGAAAATATTTTGGTTTGTTGGCAATATAGCCTACCACGTCATGTTCAAGTATGTTTTTTTACGATGAAGTTCATTTGTGTAAAACCACTCATTCGTATTATGCGGTTTTGTTACGCCGATGTACAAAGCCACAATACAACAATAACTGAAAATATTCATGTTTACGCTGCACTTTTATGGAAGGACATTAAAATATAAAAAACCTTAATAGCGTTTCGTCTAAAGTTTATTTCGCGGTGTTGTGGTAAAAAATAAAAAAAATTAAGAGATTTCTCTGAGATACAGATTGCCACTGTTTTGACCTTTAAAGGTCTCATCAGTGCAGATTGGTGATAGTTTGATTTCAAATAATTTTTATTCGTTTTACTGAAGAAACAGCCAACCACGTCAGCAATAAGCTTGACAACGTGTTCCGCAAAAATAATTTGGAACGCACGTTTAATAAAACACTCGTACAACAAGACATGCCGGCGTAGCATTCCTTGACGTAGAACACGTCTATTTCACCCGATCTCTGTTCGCATTCAGAACCATTGACCACACTAAGGCCACTGCTTTGCACCGTTGCTCCCTTGACGGGTATTCTTACCACCCTCCGACGGTTTTCAAAGATATTTTACATGGAGAGGCAAAAAGATTGCGCCGCTTGAATGAATCCGATGAGGACTACCATAGCAACCTGGAAAACCTCAATGCTAAAGTCATACAATTGAGTTTTCCAAAAAACATGGTTAACGACGTCCTAAACCTGGCGAAAGACTGGAAGGAAAGGTTTGGCCCAGTGTCACCCACTGCACATCCGTACTGGACATATGGGCTACAAGTTTTGTAAACTTACTCCGACCAAGTCCTAAAGAGAAGATCCTGCATTCACATACCACGGTAGTTTACAAGCGCCCACACACTCTCTTGCAGTATGCTCACCAAAGTATAGGAGCATCGCTCGTTGCGACGATCAAAACCCGCACAAAACAGGACTGTCACAGCCTTGCGGCCATTGCGCACTTTGTGGGAATTTCGGCAACCACACATCAATGGTTGTAAGTACTAACCAATTATTAACACCCAGTGGGCCAATTCCACTCCGTCAGACATTGGCTCGTCGAAACTATGGCATTTATATAGCTACCTGCCTTTTATGTGGTGGTTTATGTGGTGACCAAACTTCCGCTTATCGTCGAAGTTTCCACCAACTGTGTTGTCATGGTGACAATCATTATCAGTGAAGTAGAGTCAGATCACCGCCGGCATTTTACCGCTGTCGTTTGCAGTTTGTTGTTTCCCCCCCCCCCCTTTTCCTTTGATATTATGTTTTATCGAGCGTCCCCACAAACAACCCAAAGCCGACATTTCGTTAAAGTCGCAATCGTTAAATCTGTGATTGCCAGTTTGTGGGGTATTTCTACATTTGTATTACTATTGGTTAACTCCGTTGTTGTGTTGTTTTTTAGCGATACCGATGATGCCTGCACAGACAGGCGAAATATATATGTCGTAGAAACTTGAAACAGACAGACGACTTAGGATTTTTTATCATATTCAGTGCAGATTGGTTCGACTGTTGTAGACGATTTTGCCGACCAGGCAAAGATTTCCACTTCGTGGTGACCATACAATCACCCTCATCAAAGGAATTGCACTGATGAGACCTTACAGGTCGAAACAGTAGCCATCTGTATGCAGCTCACAGAAATCATATTATTGACTCCACTTTGCTTATATATTGGAGTTTTTTCAAAATCACTTTGACAGCAGAGGTTAAAACATTCAGTTGAAAAAACAAAACAAATGGAGACTGAAGGATTATTCAAGTTTTCTGGACAGGTATGAGGCAACAACACACTTGGAATAACCCAATATTGTTACGGATAAGACTTGGCGTACTGAATATAATAAGCGTATGGCACTCAATAATGCAGACAATACACAAATACCTGGCAGTAATAACAAGTAGCCTGAAATGCTTGTGGATGAATAATGTGACCAACTCTAAAATAATGTTTGAATTATTCAAATGTTTACTTTTGCTACGTGTGAAAAAAATATTTCCCAATTAAAGTGACCACATTACAGTTCTAACTATAGTTGAACCATGAATGTATCAGGATTCAAAGTAAGGTTCATTGTGATAGCACACGGATAATGATAAAATCGATTCTTACAACCATAGCATGATAGAGAAGCACCAACACGTTTGCACACTACACAATGTTTTGTCAAAGCCTCGCGGACAGAATCAAACAAACCAAACAGTTGACCTCCCACACAATGCAAGTTTGGTGTCCACACAGCACATTCAGCATGCACCCAAATCTGACTTGTATCAAAGCTGTGGCAAACATGCACTGAAGTACAGTCCGATTTCAATTTTTCAGCCAGGTGATTAGAAGGAAAGTCTGAATTTCTTGTGCTATGGTGAATTTCAACTGCTGGTTCGTTAAATACAATTGAATCAATTTTTGGTACACACTTTTGCCCAGGTTTCACCTGCGATGTGAATTTAACTTCACCATCTAAACCAGGAATATGGAATTTGCGAAAAGAGTTTGATGATCGGTGCTTTTTGTCAGACTCCAGCAAAACACTGTCAACTATCTGCAGAAGTTTCAGGTGATCAGATTCACAACTGACAGACTTGGTTAAACTTTTCACAGATGCTACATCTGAAATGGAAAAATATTAAGTTTCATGTATACATAAGCAATATTATAAACACACAATTACCTGTTGTGGAAATAGGGCAAATTGGTTTCCTGTTTATTGTAACATAACATTTATTGTTGTTAAATTGTATCTGGAAAAATGTAGAAACATTTAAATCTTACAAAGACATTCAAACAGAGCACTCACTTTTGGGCTAGGCATTTCTGCACTGTTTGTGTGACTCTTTAGCTTGCCAGATATTTCATTAAGTTTTGCACATGCTGCATCATAACGGTCAACAACATCTGTAAACGTTGGCCTGTAAGGTCCATACAAATCTCCAACACCAGGGATAAAGTTTGCTGATAAGCCACAAAAAGCACACAAATTTGCACAACCTGATGAACTTTGTTGCTCGTCAAAAGTCAAAAATTTTTTGATCATTTGCTCAACATTCTTCTCAAACCCTTTATTTGATTCTTTGCAGAAAGACAGATGGGATTTTTTTTTTTTTAATTGCGTTTCTGGCCAATTTAGTTTGTTCCTTTTAGTGGATGGGTATTTGCCGAAACTTTGACGGGACTTGTACTGTCCAAGTGAATGAGGTTTTGCTCTTTTGTTTGATGCAACATTTTTTTTTCCGGACTTGGGTTGGTGCGTCAATTCTTTTGACAAATCCCGGCGCGTTTCAGCATAATGGTTGATTGTGGCATTTATAGCTGACATGTTTACAACCTCACCAAGTCACGTATACACCATTAAGACAAACAAACATAAGTGTTGAAAATCTGCAAATACCGAATATCAGTTAAGTTCAGTCACGGCTCACTGCTTCTTACTAACTCCGGGCATAAAAATCTTACCAAATTTTAACACAAACTTTTCCTGAAACTTCATAGCAGAGGAAAAATAATTATGACAGATTCCGGCATTCGGTTACAAGAATTTACCGTCTTGGAAACAGTGAAGCAAAATAATATTAATAATATGTAGCGGTTGCTTTGGACATTGGCAGAGGCACTCTCAATCACCATTTTTCAAATAGGCGGCGTACTGTTGAAGTCCACAACAATAATCCGATGATCATAATGTATTTTAAAAAAGGCGCCTTGAAATATCTTGTTTTGTGAAGTTTGACATGATTTGAAATTTAAACAATGAAACAAGCAAGCTGTTACAGTTAAGGAAGAGGGCCCCAAGAGGTGAATGGTCTGTGGCCCCTGGAACCATGAAGAGGGCCCCTGTCGTCATGCGGGCCAAACGGGTATCTCCCAACTTGTCTGGGAGGAGAAAATCTTCGGTTTGGGGGAGGGGATCGCGGTGGCGGTTCGAAGCCTGGTCTAAGTGGGGGTCTATAGAAATCGTACGTTGGGCTGTATCGACGTGGGGGGGGACTTTGACCATGGAAGGGGGGGCGTGAAGGGAATGGGGGTGAAAACCTAGAGTGGGGAGGAAAACGAGGGTGCATGTAGGGGTGAGGTGGGGAATACCGGGGTCGGAACACATCACTGGGTCGGGGTGGACCTCTATCAATATCAGGATGGGGGGCGTCCCGGTGACCAAGTGCATAAGGTTCCCTGAACATACAACGCACAAACGTAAACATAACATTTAATAACAGGAATTTTAAAAACAAAACACAACGGCAAGAGTCTCTTATGACGTCAATCCGGACCTGAAACGTGACGTCATTTGAGGCAGGAAGATCGGTTCCACTTTGACTCCGCGCAATTCTTCCAACTAAAAAAAGAGGTTTAACCGTTGACCGTGGGAGTCTCACATCCGGTACTTACCCGAAGTGATCTTTCATCCGGTGACGTCATAAACGGTCTTCGTTGCGGAGATAAACTCGATCTGTTGGAAAACATTAAATTGTAAGTATAGCAACACAAGCGGGTCGCCATGACAACCTTAAGTATTCTGATGATGAGCCAGGCAGTTCGTCACGTGACACAGAATCATGAGGTGATTGGTCGCGGTGTTTCACCTTCTGACGTTTGTGTTTTTTGCTTCTTTTCTTTCTTCGTTTTTTCCGGGATCTGTTTTCAGATAACAAGGTTTTGGAATCACTCGGATGACTCACCAACTTACTTGATCCTCTGATTCTCTTCTTCACTTCCAACATCTTTATCTGATTCAAGACTTGATAAAAGTTGGCCGCTGTCATTGCTGCTGTCTTCAGTGCTACTGTGACGTCGTCTACGGTGGTGGCGTTTGTGACGTTTCTTGTGTTCTGTTGGATATTCCTACAAGATAATCTCTTTGTAAAACCAGTTAAAACTTGCCCTCCCCCCCCAAATAAAGCAACCTCTTTTATGAGATGTTGACTTTCAATTTCTTCAACCATTACAACTTCCTCATATTCTACAAATAAAAGATTTACTCATTGTTATGTCACAAAGTAACCTTCACCTTCATCTTGAGGGTTTTCCTCCACCACATATTCCTCGACAAGAACATTTTCACCTTGAATTTCAACAATCTGGAAAGTAACAAAATTAATTAATTGTGTTTATTTACACCTGACGAAGCGAAGGAAATTCGCGAAAGCTTGTGTACCATTTACAATACAAAAGTCAGTCTTTTGCAAAAGAGTGCCAATCAGAGAAAGAAAATTAATTAAGTTATATAAAACGATGGGAAACTTAATTTTACGTTTTCTTCATAGACATCGTCAACTTTTGTTTGTTCTTCAACAACTTCATGATATTCATCCACACTTTGACCTCCATCAGGGCTGCTGTATTCATATTTTACACTCCTACAAAACACATTGAAAGATTACTGAAACTTTAAAAAAGTTTGTTTTTTGTTTAACAAAACTCTAATCTTTAAAAACAAATTTCTTACTCATTATAACTTTTTTCTGAATGTTGATCAGAATGCATGGCAATATTTCCAGGGTCTGATTCAACATTTTCCTTAAAAGACGGAAAATAAACTCATGGTTTAAAGTCAAACTCATTGTGACCTACTTCACTCCCTGATTCATTTAATTGTGAGTGCTTCGTGTCTGTGTTGCTTCCACCTGATACCGGAGCACTTTTCTCACTTGGTGGTGTTTTTGGACCTACCGAAATTTTACAGAAATATTCCAATGTTTACACGTAATATTTTTTTGTTAAATACAGTGTTTACAAATATATACTGTTCCCTTAGTTTTTTCCGAATCTAGCCCTCTGGTTGGCATTGTTTACTAATCAGCGACACTAATCTCCTATTTAGTATTAAGAATTCAATGAAACTAGCAGAAGTTTCGAATTGAGTCAGCTGATTTATTAGTAAAAAATCGATTTCGCCTGGACGGGCATCCTCAGTTTCTGCAAATTCGAATTTGCAAATAAAACACAGAAAGCTATACGGTAAATAAACCCAAGAATAAAATAAATTAAAATAAAATATAATAAAACATAATAAAACTGCTAAAGTTAAAAAGCAAGAAACCCTGTACTGCTGCCTTCCCTATGTGTTTACAAATAGTATGATAAACAAACCAGTCATCAAAAACAGATGTCCACCTCCATTAACAATTAAGGGTATATGTGAAAGATGCAAGGATGTGACTAGGGTTGGATATGTTTTATTTTATTAAAAGAAAACAAATACAATACTAAAGAAGATTTATTTAGCCGATTATTATGGCAAATATTTTAGCTTATTTTCCACTTTTAAATTCACGTATTTTGGCACTCAAAGTGGCAAAAAGCAAAACTTACAATTTTATTTTGACGCAAAGTTTGCATTTAAAATCTAAATGTAAAAACCTGATAAACACATAAGGTGAAAAGTTTAATAAAATCCCCAAATAGAAAAATAACAATGATTTTTACCTTTGCTTATAAGAGGATCATTATCAGAAGTTTCACTTTCATCGGTGAAAGCTTCAATGTGGGCTGGGTCTATGGAAGGCGAGTTCCCTTCAAACAACAGAGGAAGTCAGAACTACAACAACTGCATTAACATTTTACACAAACCTGTGTGCATATTTTGCGAATACTCTTCTTGAGTTTCATGAGTTGTGTCTGTGCTGTATAAGAAAAAAAACTAATTAAATTGTTATGAGACGTTAGCTCTGATCTTACGGGATAAGATTTTGTATTCCTGATCCCATTAACGATTGTATTAAATTTCGTAGAGTGTTGGCGGCTCCTTCTGGAATGACTGGAGCCTGCAGAAAAAAAATTCCTACTGCTTTATATCAGTGCAAGTTTTAGTCTTTGAATGTTAAAAATGATTGATTCCAACAAATTATTCAAGTAAAGTTTTTAATTTCATACCTGGACAGACTCTTTCTCATCAACATTTAAATTTGATTTAGCTCCAATTTCTGATTCATCTTTTGTAACTTCAACCTGGTCATTTTGTTGCTGAAATTCTAATAGTTTTTCCTCTTGATTTGTTGGGAACTCCACCTCTGCCTCATCTTCTTCATCAGCCTCATCCTTTTTACCAGCAACATCCTCCCCATCTGTCTGTAGGGAAATCAGTGATAATGAACATTGGTAAAAACATCCTGTAAAGCATGTTTAAACATTTATGCACATCAAACAATTGTGATTGTATAATGTTTCTGTTATATATATTGAAAGCAATAAAATGTTTTTACTTCATGAAATCCACCTGACCAGCAACACTTCTTTTGCGTGACACAAGTTAACCTTCAATTCAATTTTAAATGTTACTGAAACAACTTTGTGTCCACGCTTCTAGTTTAGAAAACATGTTTCGCTTTTTATTTTCTTCAGATCTACAAACAAAATACACAGGAAAGACATAGTTAAATGCTAAAAAAGTGGGTCACTCGTAACATCTGATCAGCGCCGTCCAGTATGTTAGCACCAGAGGTTTCTACTGTTCGGCCAGTTTTTATAATTTTAGCATTTAACTATGCCTTTTCTGTTTATTTTGTTTGTTGAACTGAAGCTGCTTAATAAAAGCAAAACATGTTTTCTAAAACTAGAAGCGTGGACACAAAGTTGTTCTAGTAACATTTAAAATTGTATAATAAAAGTTATGTTTTAATTGTGCCAGAAGAACAGACTATTAAATTGTTATTGTTTTCATTAAATGTGTTATTTAAGTGAGCGAAGCTTTTTTGTATTGTACAAATTTGGCAGTTTTAGTTTTTGTCAACATTTAAAATATATTTGTGAACACATCAGTTAAACCTCAGGTGCTTCGTTCTTCTCCAGTTCAGGTAAAAATTCCTGAAACAAAAACAATAGTTATTTCACCACCAACCAGAAACATTTTATCTTTAAGAAACCTTCTTTAATTCTTCTCTGTTTTCAGCAATAAAGTCAGATATTTTGGGAAGAAATTGTGTGTACATCTTGGCATCAACAACTTGGTGGAGGATGTGTTCAATGCCGGTGTTTAACATTCCGGATCTGTAAATTCAATTTTATCACATTTCATTGCAAAATGCAATAAGGTGTATATACTCACTGTACAACAGATGTTCGAACTTTTGATCGAAGCTGGTTCTTGTTCAATGAAGGCGTCCATACTTCATTTGACAAAAGTGTGTTCACAAAGGTCTCAACTCTTTGCTTGAGATTTTGAAAGGCGGGCTGAACCATATTATATGTGATAAATTAAAAGAGTTATAACACAGACTACGATATACCTTGGTGTCAATGTCAGCTAGGCAATCTCTTCGCATTTCGTCAAACATTCCATTTGTCTTGATCTTCTGAACGATTCCTTCAATGAGTTCAGGACTGGGTTCAATCATATTTAAATTTGTGGTTTTTCAACACTAAATTTTTAACCCAAACATGATTTGCGGACGTAACCACAAATTACGAGATACGACATATACGCTAACATCACTATGGCAAAAATATTTTTGTGGCAAAATTAGAAATCCTGTGCCTTTATAGTTATAAATAATATCATTATCAATTTCCGCTGAAATCGTTCAGGCTAGATATTCTTTGGCGTCCATACTATCTAAAAATATTAAACTTTTTCGCGAGAAAAAACGGAAAGCTTCTCAAATTTGACGAATATTAACCATAACCCCCCATACTTTTCCACGTTTTGCGCCCGCCGCGAACAGGTTTCGGCCATGCAACGTTGCACAAACAATAACCGCTGAAATCCCGTCAATCAAACAACCTGATACACACTCTTTGTCAAATTCGCCTCTGTGTTTGGTCAGTCGAAGCTGCTTCCAGTCGCACCACGAGGAGGTACACAGATGACTTGGTGTTTGAGCCAAATACGCCACAAACAACCCAGCGACCAACCTGAAAAAATACTTAAAAAATATGTTACACGTTTGTTACATTGACATGCCTATACTTAGCTTATACTACAATATCCCGCTGGATACGTTAACATTTTCCGCAAAACCAAGGCACGTCCTCGATTTTAGCTTCATCCGGTATGGGGCGCTCTAAACATTCCGGATGAATTTCCGCTAGCCTACAATTACAATGAATCGCAACCGTCTCGCTGTTCTTTCTTCTATTTAAGATGAGCTTCTTCATCTTAAAAAAAGACTTTTCCACGTTTTGCGCCCGCCGCGAAAGGTAACAAAAAAAATTCCCAGTTAACAAAACTTTGACCGCGTGTAACTCTGCCATCTTATAAGCCAGCGACTTACTTTTTTCACACAAAAATTGATCACGGGCTGAACTTTCCAACGATAGAAAAATTAAAAAAATATTTACATTAATATACAAATATGAATATGATATGTTTGCTATGCCATAACCATCAGTAAACAACGATTTCCGCTGAAATCCTTAAGGCTGGATATTCTTTGGCGTTCCCAGGGATCGACGGTTTGCAAAGCACGTTGGCGTACTCACGTGCAATGGATAGGGTACCGACGTGCACCCCACAAAAGAAGTTTATCCAAATAATTAATGTTCGTAGTACCCATTGGATAACAGTTGCAAATATTTTCTCTTTAAAAAACCATACAGTTGTATGTAGTTTTCGTATCCGTCTAGCAACTGGCTGGCAAGATTTCCTTTTTATTTTCACATTATATTTGTCTTGATGTAGTTATTATCTTTGGATTTTTTGTGACGTTGGCCTTTTAGTGTTGGTAAGTTTCACTTGTGCCTCTGCCCAATCAACATTATTACCGCCGAAAAATCATCGCCAAACCCAGCTTGGTCGTGTCACAAAAAAATATATATGTATTCACACTTCAACAACACAGCATAAATGCGACACTTGATGCTGCTTGCTTGTGAAAGTTTTTCAACATCTGGTGACAAGTCAGATGAAGCAAGAACCAGAACATTTTCTAAATGGGCGTTGGAAATGCGTGATCTTAGCTTGCTCTTCGTGAATTTCATTGTTGAAAACATTTGTTCACATGTGTACAAGCTACCAAACATCGATGCCATTTCTTTTGCATTGTTGGTCAAGCTGCGATAAAGATCACTTTCAAGAAGGTATCTTTTGTAAAATTCAAGCAGCAATATATGCCCTTTGTATGAAATTTTGCCTTCAATTCGTCACTGCATTGCATTTCAATAAGGTCCATTTGAAATTTTTCGGGAATGGTATTGGCATCCACATCAAACGGAGTACTGAATAGCCTGAATTTATTTTGTAGAGAACGAATGTCGGAAAAGCGCGAGGAAAATTCAGTAATTAAATTTCGTATCCCTGACAAATGTAGTGTTGCTACTAGGTTTGCTCTCCTCCAGTATAGGAAAGTGAACATAATTTTCTTTGTCCACTTGACATTCCCAGAGTCGCAGTTTTGTTTCAAATGCCAGTATATGCCTCCACATCTCATGTATCAGTTGTTTTTCCCCTGAAGTTGCAAATTCAATTTGTTCAGATGTGACGTTAAATCTACTAGGAAAGCAAGATTAGATACCCATTCTGGATTACGAAAAAAAGAAATACAGGACATCACCATATTGATTCTCTGCTTCTAATAACATCTGGCGAAACTGTCGGTGATTCAGTTTGTGAGACAAAATCATATCCACAGCTTTCACCACTGTGTCCATGACACTCTTCAAGTTTGTTGTCTTGGCGCACAATGCCTCCTGGTGAATTAAACAGTGCAGCCTACCTTTGAGACTTTATCATTGCGTCCGAGATCTTCCAAGTGTTTTTGAAGCAGAGCAACGGCACCTTTATTTTTACCAATCATTGCAGGAGCTCCGTCGGTTGTTACCGACACCAATTTTGACAGATCAAGGTTCATACCGCATGTATAAGTGCACTGCAACAGTGCCTTCAGAATATTTGCTCCTGTTGTAGTGCCATTCATAGGAACTAACTCAACAAAATCTTCAAAAATATCAAAATTTAAGCTGACTCAACGAACGAATACCGCAAGCTGAGCAGTGTCCGTTGTATCAATGGTCTCGTCAATAGCAATTAAAAAGTATTGCAAATTTTTTATACAATTTTGTTGGCGAGTTTTTACATCCTGTGACATTTCTTCGATTCGTCGGGTGACAGTTCTTGCAGAAAGGCTAACATCAGAGAATAATTTTTTTTCTCTGGACATGTGACATTCACGAAATCACCATCAGTGAAAGGTTTCATGTTTTTTGCACTTAATTTGGCGACCTCATAGCTTGCCTGAGTGTTTTTTTCTGATTCAGTGTTTTGCTTTTGAAATATACTACACTGATTTTCTAAGCAGAGTTTAAGACTTCGAATGCTTTGTCTCATAATGACGCTTAATATTAAATTCCTTGTTTGCAGCAACAGACTGATTGCAAATTAAGCACGTGGGTTTACCAAAGTGCAGTATGGGAAAGTACTTCTCCGTCCATTCTTCATTAAAACTTCGGCACTCATCATCAACCTTACGACGTTTCGCTAACATCCTAAATTAAAAAAAAAATTAGGTTAAAGCTTGTGTGCATGTCTCTTTGTATCTATAACGACTAGTCTAGTCTACTGTACAGACAATCTCGTACTTAGTATGAGATACTAGTCTACCGCCTTCGCACCAGTTTTGTGGCGTAACAATAGACTACGAGGCACTTATGGCGTATCAACACCACAATTTTTATAAGAAACGGCGGGCCGTATTCTTGTGATAACTAATTAATATGTCTCGGGCCGGACGATTTCCAATGGCGGGCCGTAGCTTGACGACCCTTGATGTATAAGAACCCGGTATTTCCCACAGGTAAAATTAGGTAAATCGATAAATTCCCTGATGTGAAATTGCCCTGACCTAAAAAACTTGCATTCACCACAAATTGTAAGGAACAATGCATAAAAATATATTAGGTTCTAGTTCATGGGTGCACAAATATAATGAGGATGAAAAGTGTAATTAAGGCTGTTTACGAAGAAAAAAGTAATATATACTAACTTGTCTTAGGTTCGTTTTTTGTTATGCATTGATAATAGGTTTTAGTAATTTTATGCAAATTAAATCGTTGTAAAATATACTTTATTATGTGTGTGTTTTACCTTAAGATTGTGGTTTTCGTTGCTGGTTGTTCTGTCCGGCTAAAGAGTGGTGCTTGTTTTGCTTCCAGAAGTAGAACATGTTTTGAAGCCATGTTATTATTGCGTTGAATGGTTGAAGTTGAAACCAGTAATTTTGGATATGCAATATTTACATGCAAGTGTATAATAATATTATGTATTTTCCTGATCTGTAATTGATTGTTCATTTTTCATGTGTTGGCTGGCTGCCACGGGTGGTACAATTTTAGCTTAGGTGTTGAAAGCCTAGTTGGAATAGCAAATTAAATCCCAAACTTGCAAGCAGAATAGTGTAACATTTAACTGACCCATGGCACTTGAGTATTTAGCATTATACTAGTAATAATATTTCAGTTTTTGTCCAGAAAAAAAAAATCTGTTTCTGCAAATAAACAAAGAAAATGTAAAATTGCAAAGAAACAGAAATTTAAACTGCTTGGTGTTGAAAAAAAAGCAATTTTAAGGTAGGTCTTACTTTTTTGTAGCAAATTCAACAAAAAAGTCAAAATCAGGCCCCATTGGTCAACAATTGTAAAAATTTTTAAAAATAGTTTTGTTTGTTTAGAATGTTTCACTTGGCAAAATCTCCAGTTTTGTGTCAAGCTACAAAGAGCTGGAAGCTAATGTTTAGCGAGGTAGGAGTTGTTGGTAGCTTTGCAGGAGCATATATTGATAATGTATTCTTTAGGTATTTTGTTGCCAAGTTCGCCCAGACCCGCTTTATGCCACATCAATAAACAGAGGATATCAAACATTTGGAGGAAAACTGGAAGATGAAAATTTGCAGCAAGGTTTTTCAACCGATTCCTTCATGTTTTCAATAACGTGAATATTTTGCTATTTTTTCAGACAATGATATTGAAGTTGTTGACAATCGCAAAGACATCAGTGTGCATTCAAACTCGTCATCCTCGTCAAGGCCTACAACATTGGTCGGAATTTCTTGCCAAAGTCCTGCATCACCATTGAAATCTCCAAATTGTAGTTAATTATCAATTTCCTTGTTAAAGATTGTGTAAAAATGCACTGTTTAAAATGTGAATAAAACATAAGTTGCTTTACTGGAAATATTCAATTAAAAGTTGGCCATTTTTTTATGAAACATGTTTGTTTTGTTTTAGATTTGAAAGTAAAACCCTAAATTGCATTTTACAGATGCTATTTTGACTCAACCGTCAACAATTAACATAAGTTCGCCAATTCTTTCTCCAAAATCACCTTGCACAGCACAAATTTGTGACATTTCCGTGGAATCTGCAAATGACACAAAATTGAGTGAAGTTAATAAAAAGTCAACAACTCAAATAAATGATGAGGCGATTACCCCATCTAGTGAGCTGTTTTCACAATGTTCGACAAGTGGAATTTCAAGCGGGATTATGTCCCAACCATCATCTATGGAGTTTAGTGAAGGTGCAAACTTTTGTTTGTTTATGTTTGTTGCAGATTGGTCTTTTCAAAATACTTTTACAACTTGTTAGCTTAATGTTTTCTTGGATCAAATTAATAAATTTGTTATTTAGACACACTTGATAGCAAACATGAAAATGTGGAACAGACGAAAGTTAACTATGAACCCCAACAAAAGCAAGGTATGGCGTTGGTTTGAAATTTAACCAATAGAAATATAAAGCAGTAACGAATGTTGCAGAAAAAACAAAGGAACCTGAGGAAAATAAATTCACTAAACCCACAAGACCTTCCGTGCTTGGTATTATCTTAAATGTGGTGAATTTTTTGTCCATCTTATTGAAGCCTGGTTTGTTTGAAGGTCCTTTAAAAGTACAAACACATACAGAAGAAGAATTGCTGAAATCTGTGATTGATTGTAAGGAGCCAACAGATGTGATGGTCCACATTCAACTTTATCAAAACAGGGTAACCCCCATCCTTGCCGTTGCTTGCATTCATCAAATCCATTTAAAGGCTTTGTCAAAGTTTCCAAGAAACTCAGCTCCATATAACTCCGTAAGAAAAAGTTTTAATCAATGTTTAATTTCACAATTCAACAGAAATCTGTTTTCAGCTTTGCGGAGAAATTTTAACCAATCGGACATTTCGTGATCTGGTTTCTTTAATTGAGGAAAGTGCAAAAACTCTCAATAATTTCTCACTACTGACAATATCTGCTGATTTGCTTTATTTAAGATTAACTTTAAAGAAACCGACCATTTCCACTTTGCTTTCATTTGTTGACTTTGAAAGCATGAACCTTGAAGGTACATTTGTGTGATGCAATAACGTGGGTTAAAAGCTGATTGTCAAAAAGTTGGGTGGCCTGTAAACCAATTATCGTTAATTTTTGTTTGGTATGAGAAGCAAATTTTAAAATTGACAGTCTTTTGGCATTTTTGTTGATTTACCACCAATAATTCTGTTTTCAATGGTTTTATTATTATTTACAGAAATAAGATTGTTGGCAATGTGCCTCCATACACCAAATATCCCGCTTATCAATTCTGAATACATGTACAACGTGTCAGCTTCAGTTGCCACCCGATACATTGACCACATTAAGGATTTGTACACTTTACTTAACATAATGAAATGTTTTGGGAGGTATTTACTAATGAATAAAAAAATGTTTTTTTGAGTTTATCTTTTGGTTGATTTACTTTTAGATACTTTACCAAAGCTACTAAGAGACAGTGCGAGACAAGAGTTGCAAGTCTTTCTACTGAACTGAAGGGAAAATATCCTGATGGTAGGATTATGGCTGCTCACATGTTCGATGCCTTCTACCGAATGGAACACGCTCCCATGCGTCCATTGTTACAAGAAGGCAGCAACGCCATTGTACAAGGAGATATTCCACTGCAACCTCAGGTAGTTTTCTGCCAAGCAGACAAAAATCAATAGACGTCTGGAAACATTGATTTTGCTTTTTAAGTGTACGGTGTGATTAAACTATTGATTATCTTTGAAGTAAACTCCAAGAAATTGAGCTTTTTTATACCAAGTAGTTTCCAAAATTTGTTAATGATCCACTTTTTTGTTAAAATATAGTTGTGTTCATAGAAGCATAACAACTGCAATGCACATTGTTTTGATCTGTTCGATCTTATCAGTGCAGCTTGTGACTGTAGCTGTGAACAAGCTGGTAAACTAGACATGCACAGATTTTTCCACTTTTTTTTACTTTTACCAATTACCAGGAAGAAACTACTGAGGCAAAACCACTGTGGCCAAAAAAGTGCTTAACATCCAATAGTATTATGTCAACCAATCCTATAGAAGTTTGATTTTTGTTTTGTCACAGATTGTCCATAAACCTTTTTAAAAACACATGAAGGGAAAATTCCTTGACTTTCCCTCAACAACAGATGTCTTGCCTCATGCTATGAATAATTGAACACAAACGAGTGGGCGTCCTGACGTCATTCCCCCCTCCCTGCTTTAATGCATTCAAAATTTAATTATTTATTTTCACATGAAACTAAACCTTCATCTGCTCTTGCATTAAACTTCTGAAACATAAAAACCCTTAATTTGAATCTTGCACCACCAACTTTAAGCTAAATGTAGTCATCAAACTATTGTTGATTAGTGAGCTACAAACACTGTTCCAAACTGTTGGATCTCATCAGTGCAGCTGGTGTTTGTGGCACTGAACTAGCTGGTAAACTAGCCAGACACAGATTTTTTCAAAATATTTTTATTAGTGAGCTGCAAACGGGTCACTGATCATTTTGGCTCACATACTTTTATATTGTTAATTATTTACTCACTATCAAAATAATTTAGGATGTTTCGGCAATTTTGCGATACTTTGTGAAGTTTGGATACACTATTGAAGGGAATGCACTTCTTGACAAGCTCAGCAGCACAATATTTCAACGTCTCCCACATGAACTTGCCTCACAATTCACTACCAACATTAAATGGCTTACTGTGTTTTATTATTACAATGAACAACTTCTGGATGTGTTCGTGGACAAAGTCATGAGACATATTTCCGTGTTAGATTTTGTTGCACTTAGCGATGTTCTTGATGCTCTTGCACAGGTATTGTTCTTTGTTTGTCATGGCAACCAGACAATTTCATGTTTATTGACACTTTGGTTCAGGTTTATTATGTTCCAAAAAATGCTGACGAGTTTTTTGACTGTGTCTACAAGAATATGCTGGAGAAGCTCCCAACACTTAACACAAGTCATGTCCACAATGCTGGTCGTAAGCTGGTGTTGACTGCGTACCACTTTGCTGTGTTTGGAAGATACCCCACGGAGCTGCTTGAGATAGCGTTAAATAAACAGGCAATGATTTAATACCTAGTTGTACGTTTCCTCAAACATTAACATGTAAAATTTTGTAAAGTTTGCTCACCAACGGAGCAGTTCACGTTTCTTTATGAGAGATTTGTGCAAAGCTGTCAGTATTGAAAGGCCTGATTTGCTTCCGACCTGGGTACCCAAGGATCTTATTATGGACATGACTCCACCAAAAACATACGCATTTGAAAAGGTATTGCATAAATATACGCAAAATATTGCATGCATGTAAATGTGAGATAAGTTCCAATTGATATATATAGTTGCAAAATATTGGGAATATTAAGGAATGTTATCACAAATAGTAAACATACTACTAAATTATTTAAGCAGTCAAATATAGTTAAAACTATGATAAAAGTGCTGATAATTATTTCCCCGATTTTAGAGCGTCCAACAGGTGCTTGAATCTGTCGCTGGTGGAAGGGAATATTTTTCATTTATTGCATCCCCACTGAGAAGCTTTCCTCTTTTTCTTTTGCGAGCGCGCTTGGATGGTTCCTTGCTACCATCACATCAACACCCCACATTTATCCCCCCCCACATGCATCAACAGGTAACTAACGGCAACCCACTGCATGTCTGCCAACACTTAATTCTAGAAACCGAACATATGCTATAATAGCAATATTCAAAAGTAGCGGAACTATTATGTTTGTGTATTTCAGGTACAAAACATAGCTGTCGTTCCATTGCCGCGATCACGATTCTGCATTGGCTCACGACATGCAACTGGAAAGACCAGATTGGTTTTGCGTCTTCTTCGCGCACAAGGAGCTCGGGTGGTTACTATTCCACATTTCAACTGGGATGGATTACCTAGCAACCAACAAGCAGCAATTCTTAACTCCAAAATATTTGAGCAAAAGACGGATGACATCATACAGTAGACAGTCTATATTGCATGCTCTCATTGTTGCTTGTGGTGCTCGCAAACATTATGTGTTTATATTTTCTGAAGTTTATGATTTTAAAGATGAGTTCAAGGTTCTTGCTTGTGTCAATGGTAATACTGTGAAAACTGGCTGACCTTAAATATGATCTATTGTGATTTAACGTTGTCACTGTTTTGTTTTCTATAATAAACCTGTGGCAGCATGATGTGTTGACATCAGTTTCATTACAACATTCAAACACTTTTGCTACTAATTATTTTTACAATGTCCATTTCTGGTTAGAAACAAATTAAAAGTTGGCAAGATTTAGTGTCGTAAATACTTTATTTTAAAGCAGTGATTTATACAGCAAGGAACAAACTTTGCATGCAATGAAACAAGGTATTAATGTGTCCAAATTCATTCCACCATGCAGTATTCACATGTCGGGGAAAACACCTTTATCTCATATTTTGACATGTACCAAACAAAGTCATTGTGTAATGCAACAAAAAAGTAATATTGCACAAGAAAACCCAAAAGCCATGAAACCTCAAGGCAGGATTTGCTTTAAATAGTTTTTTTGTTCTGATGTTAAATAATCTGGAAATACAATGTCAAAATTCACAATAAGGTCTCCACGGCGATGTGGTTGTTTTGGAAGGGGAAGTCCCTCTCCTTTAATTCGTTTTGAGGATCCAGGTTTGATGATTTCATTGGAAGGAAGAGACATTAGATGATTTTCCTCAATGTTCGGGATCATTGCTGTGAAACCTGTGAGCGCTTCTTTCAGAGTAATTTTTTTGGTATAAATTACATTGCTTCCATCCCTCTTAAATGTGCTATGTGGGGCATCTTTGATGGTAAATATAATATCAGAAGGAATACTGTTGGCTTTTTCATCACCTTCTTTGGGAAAAGTTATTTTTGTGCCTTCTTTCCAACCTTTTTTTATGTCGATTGTCAGTATTTTGTCTTCGTTCCTTAATGATCCATCTGGACTAAGGCGTTTTCTTGTTATTTTTAATCTTTTGGTTGCTCCATTTTTTATATCTTGTAATGATACTTTAAGATCTCTATGAATTGGTGGATCTTGACGAAGCTGCCTTCCGCCTTGTCCGAAATTCATCTGACTTGTATGCTGAGGTCGGAAAGATTGAGAAAAGAATGAATTGTGTCCTGGCCCGAACATGCTGCCTCCACCACCAGGATGAAATGAATCAGAATCAACAAACATTGTATTGTCGTCATCTTCTCCACCAAAGAAGTTTGCAAAGGGATTTGAATTTCCAAAGAATGCTTCAAATGTTGCTCGTGGATCACCATGAAATGTATAAGTGTAATTTCCATCTTCCCCATGTGAACCTCTGCCCCGGAGTCCTGCTTCACCGTGAGTGTCATAAAGCTTTCTTTTCTCGGAATCACTCAGAACTTCATAAGCCTCCGCAACTTCCTTGAATTTCTCCTCTGCACCCGAACTTTTGTTCTTGTCTGGGTGATATTTCAAAGCAAGTTTTCTGTATGCTTTTTTTATTTCATCCTCACTTGCCGACTTTGTGAGGCCCAGAACTTTATAATAATCTTTGCCCATCATTTGTGCAGATTATCAACGTCTAAGTACTACAAGAAATATGAAGAACCTGCAAAGATGAAACAACTTTGACAAAGGTAAGATTTCCTGACACGCACTTTAACATAAACTAGATTTCTTGCCCAACCACAAAACCTGAGCTATTATAAAACAAATTCGAACATTCTCGCTCGAACTCTTATTGCCGCGAACCTTCTGGAGCTTCATGACGTCATTGAATAACACCGCCCGACGTCATAACTGGTTGCGCATGAGTAAATATCAGAGTAAATACGTGACTAAGTCAGCGTGTTTTATGAAAGTAAAATGTAGTTGACTAAAACTGAAACCCGACAGCGTGAATCTTGACATCACCCAAAAGATGTGAATATTTTTACCTTCGCGCCATTTCGCATGACAGCAAGATGCCAACAAAACCTTGAAATTTGTGCATGATGATCAAATTTGTTGCAAAAAAATACCGACACTCCCGAGACTTGGCAAACAATTTGCAAAGTATCAAATAAACTGGAAAGTGCTGGTATATTCGCTGACTATACGCACCTTTATTGTGACGCCATAAAACTTGCAATCAAAAGAATCAACAAAAGTCATCTATCTCTGACTGTTAGTTTTGAACCTTAACTAACAATTTCTAGAAATCGTTCACACATTTTTTTTTATAAAGGATGTATTTGCAAAATGTTTCTTCTTGCAAATTAAAACAAAAAATGCAAAACTTTGAAGCGCATCATTGCAAAAACTAAAATTTTGACGAAGTAAATATAACAGCTTGTATTCGTGAATATGAAACAATGGATGCTGGCATCAGCGTGCTCCCAGGGAGCATAAAGCGATCTTTATGTAATTGCATTGCTATTGCACTGAGGAATGTGATACTGGGGATATTACAGTATTTGGCTCGAAGTTACAATGTCGTGCACCTTTAAAAATCTGTCAGAAAAAATCATAACCACCAGCAAACAGATGTTGCTTACAACTGATCACGCATGTGCCACTAGAAATTATAACAAGAGAATAAGGAGGTACCACTAACTACCATGCAACATAATACTCTGATTCGACAAATCATTAAAAATAAGTAAATGCATAGTCATTCACAAGCCGTTGGACAATTCCTGCAGGCGGATTTGGGCTGCCTGCATTCTAAAATGAAGCCGCGATTCCATGGAATAGTGGGTGTACGTCTTCCTGGAAATGATTCAAGTGGTTTATGGAATCGTTTTGTTTTTAATAAGTTTGCACCCACTTAGTGAACTTGAGTAGTTCGGTTGCCTCTTTAAGCTTGCCTTGTTCGATCCACATCCACACTAGGTCTGATAATCCCGCAGGGGCGAGGTAATGATCCTTCGAAATTCCCTTAAAACTACGGCAGCAAAAGCTGTGTTTATTCGGTCACAAAGGATATCAACAAAGGAAAACTGTGTTCCACTAATAATTTTATACACAGTCTTTGCTTTGGGTGAGATAGATTTAATTAAATTGTTGTTTATTTTATACTTTTCTCTGATGTCAGTGTAGCACAACTCCGCCTGTAGAAAGTGGCTTCCGTAACGTAAGCAAGCTCCTTTAAGGAGTTGGAGTAGGCAGTAATCGTCGAAATAATTACTTCCAGTCTTCAAACCTTTACTTTTCTTAGCTTCGCTCGTTGAACCTGATCAACATGGAAAGTTAAAAATGAAAAAAATATGCTTTTAAATTAACCTCGTTCCGGGGATATTTCCTTCCTCATTTCCAATTCGTCCTGCTCATACTGGATGACTTGTAAAAGTTTTTGACGAAATTCGTCGTTTTTCTTTAACATCACCAAACCATTCCACGCGTACGCCATTTCCTGGCGAACATATTAATACGCCTTAAACTTGAAGCTACGCAAATGTTGCCAATAGTGAGATATGTAAATGTCCCCTCTGATTCGAACAGTATTGCCAGAAAGTATTAATACGAAATTTACATTTCATTTGAGGCAGCAAACTTTGTAAGTTAATAATGTCGATATTTGAAGGATTCTTACATGGACAGGCATCACTAAAACCTCTCCCTGCTCGAAGAATTTGCGAGCTTTCCTTGTTATAAACTTCTCCATGGGAACGCTTTTGCCGGCAAACCTCTGTTTCAGCAAAGGGACTTCCCTAAACAGGACAAAATTCGAATATTGTCCATGAATCCTGAGCTCAATCAACTCAACTTTAAACAAGTATGTTTGGAATCTCGCAAATAATAGGATTGCAAGAAGTCAATGCTCATGACATAGGAATAAGATTATGTCGCTACAGAAATATATTCGGATTTAGCCGAATATTGGTTGCATACCGAATCTCAATCTTTTCCGTGCATTTGCCCAATCCATACCTCATGAGTTTCCTGATTTCTTCACCATTTCCTTGTTTGTCCTCAACGTACAGGAAGATTGCCCGCAGATACGTATATACACATTTCGACCAATTGCTTTCATTTCTGTTACAATAAATTTTTTTCAATTATCAGTTACATTTCACTTGTTAAAACTTACCTTAAAATTTTAGCATATTTTCCAGCTTGTTTCCATTCCATGAGAAATGTGTGACACCACATCAACTCCCAGTAACACAAATGCGAAAACTGTTTCCATTCTGTTTGGATTTCTGTAGCCTGCACCAAATGTTTGATGGCCTACAAACATTGAACATTGTCAATATATGTTTGGAAGCATGTTATGGAATTCACCTCCTTGAAGTTTCCCTGCAGCTGCTTCAACCTTCCTGCAAACAAATGGAAATAAATCCCCTTTGGATATTTTTGCAACATTTCCCCCAAAACTTTATCTGTGTATTGAAGATCTGCATCATGAGTTCCTATTCAAAAATATGTTTTTGTATTTAGCTTCAAAGAGATAAACAATAAATGTTTTCAATATTAACCCACCAAGATGGACAGATACAAACAGATTGTATCCTAATATGTATAATGATATAAGCGAACTCCTCAAGTTGGGGTTGGTGTAACCAGTTTTAAGTTGTTCAATACCAGTTTGTTTATCTGAAGAGAATCCAATCCACTCCAGAAGTGAAAGGATTCGCGGTGGAAGCAAAGACAAACCCTGCACAAAGTTAAAACATATTGCATGACATGGGGGTAGCAACATATTAACTTAAAACATATAACCCACAGATTCATAAGTACACAGTTAGTAATAAAGAACAATATTTAAACACTGCAGTGTCAATATGCTTACAATGTTGAATGCTCCACAGCCAAGCATCACACCCCCATGGAAGTGATGAGAATTCTCTTTTGCTGCGAAAGCTTCACTGGTCACAAGTTTGTAACAATAGTTGTAAGTTTGGTAGCAAAGACGGATTTTTAAAGCTCCTCGGATGAAACTCAATAAATTCTCATCCTGAAGGAAAACATAAACGATTACAGTTTAATAAAACATATGAATTTCCATGCCGCATAGTTAAATTACTGACCCTCTTTCTATTATGTAACAAAAACCAAAAGTACCGGTAGTATTAGTACAAATTTAATATTCCACAACTGTACCTGGATAAAAGTGAGTGTTGCTCTGTACAGGTTAAGTTCTGCAAATATGAGTTCTGCATGCAATTCATCTGCAAAATAAAAGGTTTACAAATATATTTAGAGTGAGGGCTCTTTTGTTGAAAACTTATCTTTTTGACCAAGAAAATGTTTGTAAACTTACTGTCAGTGAGTGTGGGTGCGTCTGTAAGACCAAGAATCTTTGTAAATGAGCTGGTAAGATTCTGTTTCCTCCTGTATCTGTAAAAACCAAGTGTTGGTTATTCACATACATGTTGCCATACTTAATGTCACCTGTTACAAATCTGAATTGCTGATTTCACGCAGGTCATTGCTTCATTTATGTCTTTCTGAAATCAAAGGACTTTGTTACATTGTGTGAAAAATTATTAAAATTGTCTAAACTAATTATACTTCGTACTTCGCTACTTACACTTTCAAATGTCATAACAGATTCCATAAATCGGAGAGTTGAAACACCAATAGCGTGGTACATACTTGTCGATGACCTACATTTGAAACACAAAGAATGTAGTTTGACACTTTTAAATATTTTGTACATATGTAACCCCTTTAATATATATTGTAAAATATCAAGTTAAAGTACACTATTTCCAAGACCTAATCAACATTAGCCAATAGGCATATCTGGTATATTTTGCAATTCATAGGGTACTAATTCAACATTTTATGGAAAACTAAATCAGTTTTTTTAATACAACACGACACAAACTTACTTTTCTGCCATGAGTTTCCGGGCTTCATTAAACTCATTGTTGAAAAAAAGACTGATAGCGATGTTAACTTCAGCCAACGCACCTTCAAGGTCTAGAACTTGATCTCTTGATATTTGAGACTGAGCATCCTCAAACTTTAAACATACATTGGTATTTTTAATAAACAAGACTTTTCAAATAAATTATTTGCTAATAACCATGAACGTTTTCATAAACTATTGAAAACTTTATTTCATCTTCACAAAAACAGTTGTACCAGCTTTGAAGTAAATGAATCCATCGGAGAAACATTGGATTCAGAAGACCAAAACAAAATAAAGAAACAACTAATTGCTAAAGAAAGTGTTGTTCTCAATTTATTGTTATGCGCGTTGCGTTAAACGGTTTCAAGATTTTTAAGCATTTCAATCGGCCAGTTGTAAAACGCAAAAAAACAACAACAGTACCTTTGGGAATTCAGCTAGCTACTGTATTGATTTTGTCGACAATGTCACTAGGAACTATTGTTGATACGAAGTATCTGCTTACCTCTTCGTCTGAATCCTCCCAAGCCCCTTCTGCGTCCATACTTTATGGCAAATCTTACAAAAGTATTCGAGAAACTTTATTTGTATCGATACAAAAAAAAGTTTTAACAACCTTTTCACTGGATGAGACGTAGTGTCGCAATAAGTTTTTCGTTGGAAAAGCGCCTTTGGTTAAAACAAATCATTGCAAGACAACTGAACTCAAGTTTGTTAAAGTAACATTTTTGTTGTGGAAGTTCGTGTCAAAAGTATTAGTGACGTTTTTGCTTGAAACTGGGAAGAATTGAAATACCGACTCGACAACAATATCACACTTCTGTAAATCGCTTTATGGATGTTTAATTTTCAGCAAAGTTCAGCAAAGTTCCAGGCTACGTTCCAAACTTTTTCTGATATAATGTTGGAGGTAATTGGCTCCAAATGTCTTGCATTGGTCGTTCAACGATGACGATGGAGTCTGCATCCATTGCATCACAAAACATTATGGGCTGAAAAAGGTATACGCTGAATAAAAAATGTACTGGTTTGAATTAGGAAAGAAAATCGCTTACGCTAAAATTGTGGCAGAATCGATTTTTTCCTTTTATCTGTTCACCCTCTCTCGTCTGAAAACAATTTCTTATTAACGTTACACAGAATAGGTGTTTTGCATCGGCTCTTATCAAATGTTATAGATCAGCTTTACATTGACAGCAAAACCTAATCCCTTCAAAAATTTGTTAGTAAAAAGTAATTAGCCAAGTTTAAATGTTACACCTTACAGTAACCCATGACCAACAGTGTATGTTTTCTTACAAGGAACAATATATTTTCTGAAATATCTTTATGTCAACTTTTGGAGTCACCAAAACAGCATATTCAAGTTCTTTGTTGATAAGGTTGTGTCTATCGCACAATAATAACACAAACCCTTTCAATAACATAGATTCCATCTTTTGATACAAAATATATTTCTTCACTCTCTTGTGATTGAAAGAGCAGCAATTGGTTGACAACTGCCCGACTTGTCTGCAGTTTAGAAGTAGTGTGAATGGATTCCAGCAAAGAATTGTGTTTCATCGAAAGAATTTTTCTTGTCCAATTAGTGTACTTAAAGTTTTTTAAACAAAATTCAAATACCTGCAAAAGAAACAAAGTCAACGAAACCTTTCATTTTCTTTTTAATACAAAAGGAATTTTAGGCAAGAGAAATGATGAGAAGAACAAACTGAAACCATCACCACCATCGGCTGTAGCACAATTATGCCCACTAGTGGTGACAGTGGGCTAACCTGCATATTATCGTAGACAACAAGCAATGTATGCAGCGATGGATGAAACAACATTGCAGTAGGAATCGTAGAAGCTCGTGGAAGAGAACAAAAATCCTGAAATTAAAACATAATCTGTTTTAACTTGTAATCTCTGCAAAACTAAGCATAACTCACTGTCATGTTCATGAGGTCATAAACCACTATCTCACTTTCAAGGTTTGCGGTTGCAAGTAAAGTTGAATCGGGTGAAACAGCAAGCAGGTTGCAATGTGTTGATGGTGCTGAAATATGCTTAAAATGTAAGATCCATATACTGCAAAATTTAGCACGAATCAGCAAATTGACACGAAACGTGTTTCAACTGCGCTGCGTAACAATCCACGAGGCACTTGTGTTTGTTATGATTGTGACAATACAGGTAGTTTAAAACTAGCTTAACGCATGATAATGTATGTGGTTTTTCTGACAATAATTTTTAATTTAAACAAAATCCAGGGGTGACAATACATATGTTGTCACCCCTGTTTGTTTGTGAGGGGTGACATGTCAACCCTAAATCGACGCCTATGGCTGTGACAACATATGAAGTACATTCAACATACATTTTGTTGAAAACATCTGCAAAAGTCTTATTTCAGCTGTTTCCGCATCAATTTCAGCAAGGAGAATTTTGTGTTCGATTGTAGAAAGGATAAGGCGCTTTGAGTCTGGGGTGAATAGTAATGTGTGGGAAGGAATCAGACCAACACACTTCACCTGAAACAATCAACACAGGGACAACAATAACAGAATAGGATTCAGTATTTGATTCTTGAATAGTGTATAATTCTCTGTTAATCAATCACACATTTCTTGATAAATTTAAAATCTATGTTCATACAAGTAATAATTATATCAATAAAGAACACAAGACTAACCCTTTGTATGTCCAACTTGTCCATGTTAATTTTAATTCTGTAGATTCTCACTGTCTTAAGTGTTGAATAAACAATCCAATTTCCACACTTTGATATGGCACTGCACATAATTTGATTTATTTCCTACAAATAAAAAAAACCTCTTAAAAATTATTTCACAAACGCAAACACATAAAACATACAGATTTTGGTTTTCTGAGTTCCAATATTTTGGTTGGTTGCTCCTCGATTGCAAGTGAATGTCCAGTTTTTGCCCCTAAAATAATCAAGTTTTTATTTTTTAATTTAAACCCCTGTTCAACAAGTTACCCACCTGCAGTCTGTGCAGGTTTTCCTGTGCGCCACAATTCTAGTTTGTCTTTGTATTGGAACAAAAGCAACTTCCCATGTGCAGAATGTGACACTAAAGATCTCTGCGTAAATTAAAATGACATAAAAACAGATGCATGTAATTATGGCGGGTAAACCTTACTGAAGGAAAACTATGAAATCGTTGAAATTTTCCAAGTTTTGTATGAAGGCTATTCGTCATAATATTTGTGTCCACACCTGAAAATTTTTAAAATAACAATATTTTTTTTAAATATTACCAATCTTCACTAATATGTCTAAAATAATATTATAATTCAAACTTGTCTCATAAAATTTATTATACCCTAAGGAACACAATTCGCCAATGGTTGTACAGGATAATACCCCAACCATGTTAAAAACTTACCACCAGAAACAATTTTGTCTTTAATAACTTCAACTGCTCTGATATCATGTGTGTGTTTTAAAACCATATTTCCCTTGACCCAATTAAGTCCATCTGTAGTGTTTATTAAACTGAACTGAAATACCCTTGGATCAACTCCTGCAGCAAATATAGATTGACCATTTGGATGAGTGCACATACACAACACATCAGCACGATGAACATGGAAACTCTGCAAATATTCAAAGACACAATAATAATCTTTATCAAAACTTTTCACAAATGAATGGAAAAAATTTACCTGTATTTGAGAGGAGTTTTTTCCATCCCAAAACTGGACTCTTCCAGAGGAATCCCCACTTACAATTGTATAATCCCTACAAGTACAAAATTACAAAAGTAAAATAACAGTTTCACCACAAAAAAAAAGCTCACCTCAAAAAGGAACTTTTTGTAACAAATGAAAAGCTTACCTTAATATTAGTAAACACCAAACAATTGTTTCTACATTTTTCATTTGTCTGTCAATCGTAATTCTCTGCAAGGCTCTACCTGTAGATGCAACATCAGTTGGTTAATCGTTTCCAGACCATATCATGTCAACCACATTACCTGTTTTTGTGCTCCACATCCTAATAACATCAACAGATCCAGTGACGAGCACATCACCTTCTTCATGCCAAGCAATCGACAAAATTCGACCTAAACACAACTGGTAACATACAACGTATATTGGCATAATCTATTTTACCTTCTTGTTTGTCAAAAGTTTTTTCATATGAAATAGATTTATTTTGTGCATCAAATAACTTGACACTTCCATCTTCACACCCAACCTGTAATAGAGGTTGTCAAATTATGTCAGCAACAAGAAAAGCAGAAATGTACCGCAATCTTATCCTCATTAGGCGAGGGCGACATACACCACACAGCACCACCATAACTGTCCACTGTAACCTTTGAAAATATAAATTTCGGAAAACGGTTCTCACAGCAAAGGAAATGTTTTACCTTCACCGATGTTGTCGAAAGGTCATATTCTGTAATATCCCCATTCAGGCCTCCAGAAATAAGACGATTTGCAAGCCAAGTTAAACTTTCAACTGAACGACCTTGCATTCCAGGAATAACCTGAAGGCAAATGGAAAACAATGTTACGTTAACTATGTTTGATGTTATTTCTAATACTGTGTTGTAAAAACTTACCAGTTTCACAAACCAATTTCCGTGAGTGTTCCATATTTCAATGCTTCCGTCTGACCTTGCAACTGCAAGGTCATCAGATAACTTGGAAACAGCCATACAATTAACTGAACATGGGACAAAGTCAAACATACGACAGCGATGGACAACCTTGGTGCTCATTATGACCAAACAATAAATTCAATCTTAAAAGAAAAAGTCAGATTCCAAGCAAACCATGACAGTGTACTATCAAAAGCATTTTTAGACTATTGTATAATTTGTCAAATTGTGTAGTTATAGCAAACAAACCATAGAGAGTTTAAAATCTTTAAGTGACAATTTTTAAAACTAAGATGAAAATATTCTTGTTGGTTTCTTATTCTTTGTTATCTCCTGACTTACTTTTACAAATACTTTGGGGAGATAACTTCTTAAAGATTGTTGTAAATTTTAAACCACTTTGACCTATCCGTATGATAACATCAACTTTCTCGTGAAAAACGCCGCACTTCGAACCGCAACACAAGACGACCAGACCAGAGTATTATCGAGCAGACATTTACTTATTTATTATTGTTTGCACGTGGTTTACTGATGGCTAGCGTTTCTCTCATCTGTTTATTAAAGATACGATGGATATCATTTTTTCTCAATAAAGTTGTATTTTTTACAAAGTCTCCATGCTTGCGAAAATCACACTATATATGTCACACACAAAATCACACAAATAGTTTTTATTTTATGCGTCATAAAATTGATTTTGGTCATGAAAGACGTTACGCGTAAAAGTCGAATCGTTTGTTTGTTAATTGGTTCGCAAACGTTGGCTTAAATTACATTCGCAAAGGTATTTGGTGACTTAACCGTTGCAACCTTTTGTAGGTTTTCGCTTCAGGAAGGAAAACATCCACAGCTTATTTACCTCCCAACTGCACAGTATAAAGGGACTACATGCAGTTATACGCAAGTGTTGGTTCTTCGTAATTCGAACGTTCGATGACACCTTCTTTCTTTCACTATTGTTTTTTCATATTTAGTAACATTACTATTTTTTCATAATTGGGAGTTACAAATAAAACTATGTCAATTAGGAACTTCTTGGGATGCCGCTTTATGTTTATTTTAATGTCTAGAGTTGAAAGAATCTGCACTCTCGCAAACGCTTTTGCGATCACATCTTGAGAGCAGGAAATTTAACTACCTGTCAACAAGATAAAAGGACAAACAAAGAATTTACAAATTAAGGACAATTGGTAAACCCATGTATAGCTGACCCAATCAATCGTTTTTTTATGCATTGTTGAATTGCTTCTATTTTTTACGGTTACATCACACATAAATAAGAGCATATTTTAACCAATTTAGTTTTATTATTTAACTTTTTGGGCAACAAAAATGCCCTTGTTCGCATGAGTGCGGACAACACACATATATATATATGAATACTGTATACATATATACTGTATAAACCTTAGCGAGAAATTCGTAAATAAATGTAGATCAAGTTTCTCCGAAGTTCACTGAAACCATCAAACTTTCAATATTTGCCCACAAGGCATATATTTGCGCTGCAGTCACAAACTGCTGCTAGTTGAGGCAAATTCCTCATTTGCATATTCTTTTTCATGGATTTCGTTTGCTACGTCACAATTCTCTTTGTCGTCGGAAACGTTTGCTTGTATTTCTTTGAGGCGTTGTTGCAAATGTTGAATTTCGTGATTTTGTTTTTCCCTTTCCACCTTCAACGTGAGGTTGGTCAAATCTGCAACAACCTTCATTGAAATATATCCGCGTGTCTCCATCGAAATCTTACCTAATGACGTCATGTCATGATTTACAGTGGATGAGAGGTGGGGTAGAGTTTCGGAAAGACAGATAACACGCTGGAATTCGTTATGACGTCGGCGATGTTCGCGCATGCGCCGTCGCATTTTGTTGTATTCTTCTATTGATACTCCGTGTCTATGGCAACGTTAAGTCAACGGCAATTTTACACAGCGGAAATGACGTACCTTCCCGTCTTCAACTGGATTTCAAGTTGTTCTTTTTCTGCTTCAAGCAATTCAACTTTACTTCTTAAATTTCGGACCTTTTCTATTAACGCGTGCTTGATCCTGTCAATTACACCCATTATCATGCGACAATATAAGGCATTATGACGTACTTCCGCTGTTGTTTGTATGATTTCCGTCCCTCTTGTTGATTTTGGCGAAGTTTATGTTCCACTTGGTCGAGCTTACTTCTTAGCCGATGCTTTTCTTCCATCCACACAAGCTTGTTGCTCTCCTGCGACCTTTTTAATACAAGTATTGTTTATTCAGGTTTTTAGCTTTTGTGATCACCAACTTTTCGGCTTCATTCTTTGTGCGTAAAACTTCGTCCCTGGATTTCTCCGCCTCAATTCTGGCCAATCGGAGAGCGTCACGTGTCCGTTCCGCTTCATTGTTTGTCTGTTGTTTTAGTGACGTAATGGCACGAAGCTCATTTTCCAAACTCACAATTTTTTGTTTCAAGGCCATACATTCATCCCGGTCACGCTCTAATTGTTTTCGATTTTCTCTCTCATGTTCCAAGCGAATACTTCAATAAAAAACACATCTAAGAAAATATTTCTTGGGTGTTTCTCAAACACACCTTAATTCAGATAAATCTGCCCGAATTGCTGTTTCAGTATCTTCACAGTTTTTAAGTTTTTCTTCAAATGCTTCTCGTTCAGTATTTCTAGACTGTACTTCCGCCAGGAGGCGCTGTTCAAGTTCACGACATTTTTCCTCCACTTGAACTCTGGAATCACCAAAATACTGAATATCAAGTGGGGATGAAATTTGAAAAAACATAACATTGAAATCTTCTGTTAGCTTTAAGAAGAAAAGTACTAGGAATCACAAACTTGTCATTTTGCATCTGGTTATTCTTGGTCCATTCTTCTTCTCTCGTTTCTTGTAGTTTTAGTGAAAAATCTCTTTCCATTTCTTCAATTTCTCTGTTGTGTTGATCAATTGAAATCTTTGCAACATCAAGTTCTGTCTCCAAACCTTATGAAATTTTACTTACAATAAGTTCTTTGAACAAAGTGACAACATGGATTCAATTGCAAATATGCACAAATTAGCACTAACAGTGATAAAAAATGAAAGCTAACCTTGCAACTTATTAACAAGAGAATCTTTGTCACGTTCCAATTCCCCACGGGTTTCAAGAAATTCAAGCTTTTGGTTGGTAAGCGCCACCTTGTGTCGATGGCTCTCTTCTTCACTAATATTTCTGTGTGCGAAGTAAAAAATTATGATCAAATTAAACAATATTACATTACTTTTACCTTAGAGAGGCACATTCCCTTGTTAGATCTTGTATTTGTTGATTAAGTCTAAGGTTCTGTGCTGTATGGTCGCGAAGTTCTTTTTGGAGTCTGTCACATTGAAATTCTGCCGATCGCTTTTCACTCTGCAATTATAAATACCAGGTATGTCACCAACACCCTCAACAAAACATGTCATACCTCAATTTGTTTAATATTTGTTTGAAGATGTGAGAGTTCTTTAATTTGAGTCCTTTGAACTAAATCTGCTTCGCCGGCTTGATGTTCTTTCTGCTTTTGCATTTCCTTTAACTCATCCAACAAATTTTTAACCTACACAAAAATCTTACATTACAAAAACAAACAAAATTAAAAAAGTCAAACGTAACTCTTTGATCAAGTTGCATCTTCTGTCTCTGAAGGTTAAGAAGTTTTTGTGAATCAACATCAGGAGAAGACTTAAGCATTT
Source organism: Ascidia mentula (assembly GCF_947561715.1). NCBI lineage: Eukaryota > Metazoa > Chordata > Ascidiacea > Phlebobranchia > Ascidiidae > Ascidia > Ascidia mentula. The sequence goes on from NC_138566.1 coordinate 27,880,913, forward strand.
TTTCTAGGTTTTCCTTTTCATGTTGAAGTGAAAAAACTTCAGCTTGGTGCCTGTGACAGTCAAGCAAAGTTGTAAAGAATGTGAAACTTTAAGGAAAGTATCACAATGACCTTAAACTCTGTTCTTCCAAGTTACGCTGATATTCAGCTTTGGCATGATCAAATTCTGCCTTCAAAAATGTGTGCTCATAACGGAGTTTGTTAAATTCACTTCTGTATTTCTCTACTTCCTGAAAAACAAGCAAAGTAAGCAAGTGGAGTACATTCTATTTTTCACATCTCAAAACCTTGTCCATTGTAAGCATATGTGCTTTCAGTGGATCTTCGAGTTCCTTTGAAATTTCAGCTTTTATAATTTCAAGTTTGTCTGGATGAAAAACTTGTGCACGAACATTTTCCAGCTGCAAGCAATTTTTCATGTCAACCTCATAAATATAAAATAACTACAACTTCAGTATTATTTGTTACCTCTGTGTTCTTGTAAATGAGTTGATTTTGAAGGTCAGATACAAGAGCTTGTAAATGCTCTGCAGACTGTACACCACTACTGTGTAACTTTGTCAAATCGTTTTGTACTTTGATATACTCATCTTGCAATCTACACATTCAATCAAGTTTGTAGATTAACAACTTTATCAAATGAAAAACAATTTACTTTTTATGTTCTTCTTTTAGTGTTTTGTAATTTGTTCTGTGGGTTTCACAACGCATACGTTCATCAATCAACATATTCTGGAGGTCCACCATGTTTTTTGGTTGTTGTCCGCTCGGAAAACCTGGCTGCTCGATGGTCAAATGTGGAGAAGACTCCGCAAAAGATCGTCCCGATTCCATATTAAATGCAAAAAATTAAACCGCAAGCAAACCCTACAACAAAACAACAAACACGAAATTCTTTGAAAATGTTTTTACACTTTCTGCATTCCAACGACTGTTTAAAATCGCCGCTAGTAGGGCTATAGAAACAATAGAGAAATAACTGCCTTTATCACATTTCTCATTATGGCATTCCGGTAAATATATCTGAGTATTCTCCCAAAGAAAAATGCACTTGTTTTTATTTAACTCACGAAATTCGGTATTCATTACCGCCAAAACCCATGGACTGTTCCATACAGGTATGGTTTTTAAGCGGTTCTTCATCGTCATCCGATTTATTACATTCTGATTTGTGCATTTTACAGATGACAAAGAAAATAAACATCTATAGATCTCAGCTGGTTGCACTTGCAGGACCCGAAGTTTCTTTCACAATTCGTGGTTTAAGTTTCCGCAATTCCGCATTCTCTTACACAAGTTTCTGCATGTTTGATCTTTGACGCTTGAATTTTGTTTTACGCTTGAGTAGTTTTGCAACCAGGGACGCAAAATATAATTTGTTTGGGGATATTTTACTAACATAAACTTCTATTAGCAGGCGGACTGTTGACGAGCAGTTCTTCCTTCACAATAAACACATCAAACAGGATCTGGAAGGTGTTGTGTAATAGAAATATAGATGGAACAATATCATATTCTCGGCAGAATTGGCGAAGGGGCGCATGGGATCGTATTCAAAGCAAAACATATTGAGGTGGAAATGTAAATAGTTTGTAGTGAGACTTTTTAAGCCATGTTTTAAAATGTTCTGCAAATCACTTTTCTGCAAAAGGTTGTTAAGCTAAATATTGTTTAAATGCTTATCATATAATTTATAAAAACTTCTGATGTCAGAGCGGCGAGGTTGTGGCACTAAAGAAGGTTCCCCTTCGCAAAATTGAGGATGGAATTCCAAACCAAGCATTGAGAGAAATTAAAGCTCTCCAAGAAATTGGTGGAGAAAGTGAAGAAGCTCAAAATGTAAACATAGCACTGAACAATTAAGTAAAAAACATAAATTTATTAATGTACGCAGGTGGTGCGACTATATGAGGTGTTTCCTCATGGCACAGGGCTGGTGTTGGTATTCGAATATATGCTTTCTGACCTTTCAGAAGTGATACGAAACTCGGAAAGGCCCCTGACAGAGGGTCAGATTAAAAGTTACATGATGATGTTATTAAAGGGAGTTGCGTTTTGTCATCAAAATAATATCATGCACAGGGTATGACTGGTTCATTAAAATGAATTTTAGTTGTTTATTCAAACAAAGGAGCTTTAACATTTGTCATAATTTTACAATAAACAGGACTGTTTGTGAACATTATTACCTAATTTAAAATATGTATATTACTTGTATGGTTTAAGTAGTTGAGTATGTCATATTATACAATGTTTGATCTTGTGTGTTTTATAGGATTTGAAACCAGCCAATCTGTTAATCAGCTCAACAGGACATTTAAAAATTGCTGATTTTGGTTTAGCAAGAGTTTTTGACAACAAACCAGATAGATTATATAGTCATCAAGTTGCCACAAGGTAGTTGGTTTTCACTCCTGGCTGTCTGACTTTAACAGAATTGTTTCACAACATTTTGACTTTTGTAATGGAAGATTAGAATTTTTCCCACTTTAATTAACCAATTACCAAAGTCAGTATATTTGTGTCAGAAAATTTGGGGAAACACTGTTAGAGCCACACAAGTCTGGATTTCATTCAAACAGTATGGAAACTTTTTTTGCTTTGTTAGATGGTACAGAGCACCAGAACTGTTATACGGAGCCCGTAAATATGATGAAGGAGTTGATTTGTGGGCGGTTGGGTGTATTTTTGGTGAAATGTTAAACAACTCTCCCTTGTTCCCTGTTAGTATAAGTAGAAAGTGATTATGTTTATCATAACTTTTCATTTTATTCCCAGGGTGAAAATGACATTGAACAATTATGCTGCGTACTTCGTGTTCTCGGAACCCCAACTGAAGAAACCTGGCCTGGGATGTCACAGCTTCCGGATTACAACAAAATTACTTTTCCTGAAAACCCAGCTATTTCACTTGATAAGATTGTTCCAGATGGAACAAACGAAGCTGTTGATCTCCTCAAAAAGTTTTTGTTGTATTCCTCCAGCAAAGTTTGTCATTTATTTTTTATTCATACAAGAAGTTTTATTAGTGCAATCTTTTTCAGAGAATAGCTGCAAACGATGCACTAATTCATCCATATTTTTTTATGGAGCCACTTCCTGCGCATCACTCAGAACTTCCTATACCACACAGAGCCCGAAATGCTTCAAGACACCGCTCAAACTTCAAGGAATATGATATTGATGCGCCACTCGAGCAGTCATGTATTGATCCAAATTTAATAACTCCATTTTTAAGATTTTAATGGTCAATTAAATTAATGCATGAAAGGTCAAATATGTTGGTAATTAAACAGAAGAAATGTAGAGACGGATATTTAAAAGGAACCAGACAATTATCCTACAATGCCATCATGGCCCTAAGACTTATCAGGAGACCACATTTAGCCAACTCATAAACATGGTCACAAACACCCATTGTACGTTGGTTTTGCTAAACTGACCCTTCCTTTATTTGAACAAGCCAAGAAATGTATGACTCTAATGGAAATAATATTCAGTGAGGATCTTTGGTGGTCGCTTGTATATTTCTGTGGTAAATGTGGAAGATGTTTGGTCCCGATAGAGATTTGTATCAAACATGTAACACAGAGGTGATGTCAGTGTTGTTTGCAAAGTACATGACTATTTTTGTTGCTAATTCATTACATATTGCAGAAGTCATATTTAAACTTGAAAATCGCAAAAAAAACGTGGTGATTAAACGGATTAATTTGGAAATGTGATGTAACTTTTTGTTTCAACACGCTTTTCACTTAGTTCATGTTTGTTGTATTTAATGTGATGGACTGTGCGTGATGTTAGCATATGACGCTCCAAATCGGTTTAAACTGGTTCGTGGAATTATGCACCGGGGGAATTCCCGTGGTACAACGTTCTGTGGCATGAAATATACGCTGTATTATATTCACTAACTATGTTGTGCTTGAAATCATCAGTCGTTTCCAACAGAAAATATTTTTGTTAGCATGAGCGTTACACCCTGGTGATTTGGATCAGGCAGTTTACTAACCACAATTTAAGCGTGTGTTTGACCGGCGTGGCAAAACAGCTGATAGCACAAGATTCTAGGCCTAAGTTTTGTTAAGGCCGCATATCTGTATTTCTATTAAAATAAGGTTTGCCAAATGACAATGTCCACGTAATGCTATGTCGCAATACAAGGATGACGTCACAAAGCAATCAGCAGTGATTCATGGGAGTTTAGTTTTTGTTTGAGTGAGCGCATATTCATGTACTGTAGCCATGGCGAATTTAAGCGTGTTTTTCAGTTTTAGTAGGGTTTGGGGGGTTTCAAATTAAATAGCTACTTGGTGCTGAAAATTATGAAAATGAATCACTCCAAACCTTGTCAAAAAACTGACGATTATGCTTATTTACATAAAATGACGTCAGAAGCGACCGACCAGTAAAAGTTAACGATCAACGTGTTTGCCACCCCTACAATAGATGAATGTTGTCTCTTTCAAAACAATATTTATACGGGACCGAAGACGAAGTTAGTGTTCTTACTTTAAAATTTCTGAAAATGGAAATATAATTTTGAAAGAACTGTTCTTCTGGAATAAAAGTTTCGAGATTTTTATTACAACCGATACGTTTCGTCTAGTCTGCCATCCGACGAGACTTCTTTAGGGTTATGCAGCTACAGTTTATCATGTACATAAACACCAAACACTCTTTTTTATGATTTTGTTGCAAAAAAATTCCACAACTTTATGCCAGAAGAGCAGTTGTTGAATAGAACGAATATGGAACTGAAACCTGTCTAGTCGCGGAGTGCGAAAAAAGAACCTACGTTTGCGTTGCGTGAGTAACCGAATGGCGCAAGAGCTTGACTCTGAAGTTCCTGAAACAAACCGTGGTAGCTGTTAGCAGTGGGTGGATAAACAATTCTATGAGCTTTGGTTTGTCATTAAGTGTAGACATTACACAAGATATAAAAAAACAAATTATGAAATGAATCGAATAAGATCCAAATGTTTTGTTTGTTGATTGTATTTTGCTGATAAAACTTAAAACGCAGCCTGAGTGTAAAGATTTAAAGCAAATGGCTGCCGAAGTTGTGTCCGGATAAAGTTATAGTGAAGGTTAGATTAAGCCCTAAAACTTATAACAGCATCAACCAGTGAATTCACTTCAGTGCACGCTTGTGGCTCATACGTGCTTGTGTGTGTGTGTGTGTGTGTGTGTGTGTGTGTGTGTGTGTGTGTGTGTGTGTGTGTGTGTGTGTGTGTGTGTGTGTGTGTGTGTGTGTGTGTGTGTATGTGTGTGTCTGTTAGGGTGCTGTAAGTTGTAACAACACCTTTACATTATACCTTTTGCACTTGCAGGTTGGTAACTTAAATTTAATGATGTCAATGTCCGTGGCATGTTTGGCTGCCTGAAAAGGACCAAAGGAAGCAAACCGCGTACATTTAAATCAAACACATTGTACGTAAACTCCAAAACGACGTCAGCTACGAATATTATCAAATATAAATCGGTAATCAACACAAAGCGGAAATATTTTACCACTAAATCCACGACGGCGATTCATTTTCTAACATGGAAAGAAATCAACGGCCAAAATATGTGACAAGACGAGAAAATAACTGTTTTGAGTTTTTACCAAATGTCGAAGCTGACGAAATTGTTACGGATGGAAGGGTTTACGACAAAATTCGTGATCCGCCAGGTAAGAAACCACTGAAGCATATATTTGAATTGATTGTGTTACGTGGCAACCGACGCATTTCCCCCCGATGGTAAAGCTGGGTTTAGACCAGTCGGTGTTTTCCCTGGTAGTTGTGCTCAACCGGTTTGAGCTGGTTTGAGCTGGTTTCCGTGGTTCAATAGCCTCCAGCAATGTGACCTTTGTTCAAGCGATGGTGCAACGCCAACAAATGAGCTTGCTCACATTTCTCTTGTGCTTGCAGAAATTAATTGCTTGTGACCTTCAGCATCATTTAATCTTGATTTCATATTTCTGCGGCAATCTTATTTTGTTTTTACTTATTTATTGGTGTTTCAAAACTAAGCCTAAAACAAATTTGCGCAAACAACATTTTTCTGCAATCAAACCAACTGACTGTCATGCAACGTTTGTTTTTGTGCTGACGCGCAGCTGTGACGTAACAATCGATTTATCTTTAAAGTCATTGAATGCTTGCCCGGTTGACGATGCACAAACTTTCATTCAAGTAGTTCCGCATTTTATGTTCCAACCTATGGTGCAACTTATAACCTATGGGGCAACTTAACACATTGTGCAACTTAACCCATGGTGCAACTTAACCCATTGTGCAACTTATAACCTATGGTGCAACTTAACCCATTGTGCAACTTAACCCATGGTGCAATAAGTGCAACCAGTGACTGCTGCATCAACAATTTCAAATTTTTCCAAGGACAAAAGAGTGTTTACATCCCTCCATGTGACACAAACAAAGAAGTTTACAGAATGACAACATTTAAACAGTTTCCTACACACGTACCGGTAGATGCGATGATGTTGGCCCGGGCTGGTTTTGTCTACACTGGATACAAGGACAGAGTAAAATGCTTCAGGTGTGATTTTCATCGAAATATTAATATTTTTGTTTATTTAAACTTTTAATAAGAAATTGTTTGATCGCAGCTGTGGAAATTCGGTCCACGATTGGACGGTAGGAGATGACCCAGCATCTATGAAGTGGCACCATGGAAATTGTGCAATGACGAAAGGAATGGATTCCAATAACGAACCAATTCAAGCTTTTAACATCAAGAAGAACGCATTACAACCATCAGCTGGAAGCAGTTATGATTCTGGCTATTCTTCATCGGGTTGCTCGTCAAATAATTCAATGATGAAATTTTCAACCAATAAACATTCAGTGGGAGTTTCAGATTCAGCAGATATTCGTGAGTTATATTTTATTGTCCTAACATTCACAGGAAAAAACATATTTGCTTTCTTGGTCAGGAAATTTGGAAAACGGAGTTGAAAACATGAACGTGGGCAACGGAATCCCCATGGAAACCAGAAATACGTCATTACAGCAACCAACCAATCAGATGAAGGAAAAGTTAAACAAAGTAAGATGTTTCTTTTTGTGAATGAAGTTTGTTTTAACGCCGGTACTTCCAGGATATTGTGTTTGCGACCGTCCCATCGACACGTCATCTTAATCTGCTCAACTCATTGGATCTGAGGAACGAAGAGGAAAGAAAGTGAGTGAAGCATAAACCAATTGTTACATCACAAATAATTAATATCTTTCGTTGTTAAGGAAATCGTTCTCTGATTGGTCGACACCTGGCGTTTCTACGTCAGAACTTGCAAAGTCGGGATTCTTTTTCTTGGGTAACCTCGATCGAACACAATGTTTCAGCTGCGCTGGAGTTCTACGCAATTGGTCAGCCAGTGACGTCATCAACAATGAACATCGACGTCACTTCCCTCATTGCAAGTATGTCGAATCACGGAATCACCCAACTTTTTGTTTCACGTGAATTTTGAGGAATTTTTCCCCCATCTATTTCAAAATTTCGAAAACCCGCGCTCGCGGTCATTATTATTTCTATTTTGTTAAACTTGGATTCCGGGCATAGTTTTGGTATTGATTTCACTTTAGGATGATGCTTGGATGTGAAAGACGAAATATTTCGACTGAAGATAAGCCACCGGTAGAGCCGCCCTCCCCCGACTCACACACACAAACTTACTTGGATGCAATATTCGAACTTGACAACCCGGTGAATCCCCACATGAGAAACACCCAATCAAGGCTGGAAACGTTCAACCGAAGGTGGCCTTCACACCGAATCAACGCAACTGTTGAACAAATCGCTAAAGCTGGATTCTTTTTCCTCGGTTTGTGAAAAAGGTTTTTTTTTCTTTCAACGACTGAAACTTTAACATTTAAAGGCGAACGAGACCGTGCAAAATGTTGGTATTGTAATGGAGGATTGCAAAACTGGGATCCTAACGATGAACCTTGGACTGAACACGCAAAGTGGTTTCCCGGGTAACGAACACGTCACAATGCTTTTATGGATTTAGAACTTTGAAATATTTTGTATAATTTTAGCTGCGCGTTTGTTCTTCGCCAAAAAGGCGTCGAGTTCGTTCGTGATTTGGTCGCGAAATTCCCGAATATCAACCGCCCCCCTATTCGCACATCACGTGACGAGTTTAAACCGGGAGTTTTCGAACAAGCCAAAGCGCGCGTATATATACCGCCACCAAGCGGTAACGTGCTTGCTGGCGAAATTCTTTCAAACGTCCCGTCCCTAAATTTGGCACGGTTGATGACGTCAGATCCGGTTCAATCCGTTGTTCGAATGGGATTCAGTAAAAATCTTGTCGAGAATGTGATGAGAAGGTTAGTCACCCCAACTTGTTGCTTTGAAGAAATGAACAAAAGTAATTTGTTAACAGTCGGATAAGAGACCGCGGAAGTGAGTTTGAGAGCGCGGAGGAACTCCTCGACGCTGTGTTGGAGGTGGGGGATAGAGTAGAGGGACCACCAGATATTGTTGTTTTTGAACCAAACGGGGAAAACCTTAAACGTAAGGAAAACTCTGGGGCGACATCCAGCGGTCAGCGTCCAACGAAGATTGTCAAAACATCACCGGGTTTGTCAGGTAACTCTGTATGTTGGTTTTCCGTCTAACACGTTTTCAACCCATGTTATACTTTCAGACGGGGCGGATGAATTTCAAAGTCTGGTAAACGAAAGAATTTGCAAAACCTGCTACGAACGTGATGCAAATACTATGGTGACACCTTGTGGTCATTTGGCCCTTTGTGACGTATGTTCAACGTCAGCAAAGAAATGTAAAGTTTGTTCCCGTAAAATCGATTCTGTGATTAAGACGTTCAGGTCATGAATGTTTTCTGCGAATAATCATGGATCCGCCAGAAAAATTTGGTTCCGGGACATCCCCGGTGGAAATTTTAATCAAACTTATTCTCAACAAATTTTAAGTGAATGCTGGCACCAGTCGGTATCATCGTTGCATCGAAATGACTTGAAGCCTAACAATCACAAACATGACAAAATTATGAATTTACCAGAAACTTACAATTCAAAACGTAATGTAACATTATGTAAACCAACCTAGTATATAGCAATTAGTCTTTTTAGTTTATTGTACACGACTTCCAAAAAAAGAGGAGTCAATTGTTGTTTTTGTTGTAAAGTTTGTATTCTGGAAACATTCGAAATAAACACAAAAATATGTTACATTCCATTGGGTGGCAGACAAGAGCTTGGCAAAATGAGCGATGACGTCAGAAGTGCATTGTGGGTAACAATGGGTCCTAATTTTGGGAAGACTTTATCTAAATAATAAAACTTGCAAGTGAAGTAAACGCTTTTAGTTGAATGCAAGTGCACATAGTAAGCGAACTGCAGTTTATGTCAAGTAGTGCAAAGAAGGCATTTAAAACAGTGCAAATGTAAAACAAGCAATATTATATACAAAGAAGTGCTAACTAAACAATAAGAACATTGTATATAACGTAAAGGATGACAGCAATGTTGAGAAAGACGTTGACAGTTGCGAACCCCCACAACCTGCGTCAAGCTCCTGTAAATACAAGGATAAGATTTCCACAAGTCAGTGCCATTTTGAAGTAACTCTAATAACACTGGGCAACAAATTTACCTCGGGGAGGTCGCGTGCGTCAAAACATTTGGGTTCGGACGGATTTCTCCTGTATCTGTGAAGCAAACAGTTACACGGAAAAGTAAGTGAGATACAAGGATTTACCTGCTGTTTGGGCAAGGCAAGCTATGCGAGACTTCTGGGTTGGATGGAGCCGATCTAAGGCACAAGCCGATGTCATCTGAACATGAATTATCGACAACGACCAACAACAAATTCGAATCTGGAAGGCGCGTTGCTGTGTAAGTTCTGCAAACAAGGTGTTATTGTTACGACACCTTTTAATGATTGTTACATTATACCTGTTACACAATGACGTGCAGGGGAATTCCCTCAGAGCAACACTTTTCGCAGTCCCGAACTCGTATAAAGTGTTTCTGCAAATATTAGATTATTGCTTCTTCCACTAATTATCCAGAATAATTTCCTCACCTGAAAACGCAGTGTTTCTTTTCATATTTGTAATTAGCAGAAACCACTTCATCAAAACTAAATTCGTAACTTAATATCTCCGCCATTACCGACCGCATGGTGGCAAGAAAGAGCCACAACGCGTTGTAAACGGCAAAGAGTGTTGACGTCACAAACACCCGACCTATGACAGATTTGTTAGGATTGTTACATTTTTCATGCAATGAACAGGAAAAATACCAGCTTCAAAGAAAGTGATCAGGGTTGGAATGACGTAAGACCTACGCCCGCCACTCCCACTGACGTCACTGCGGTTACAGACTTGTTGGTGGTCGAACACTTGAGTGACGTTGTACAAGCCGTCACGGACCAATGCTTTGATTAGATCATAGTCCACGTTACCGTAAAAGTCCCCAACCTGATACAAAAGCAGGGTTAACGGTGCGTTATGAAGGATTCGAACCCTCAACCTTCTGCTTGTGCAAATCCTGGTTGGTCATAATCAAACTTCCTCCGTCATCAAGTAACAAACAAAACGATTCCTAATAACAAAACATGATTACAAAAAAACACACGACGCAGTTATGACGTCACAAACCTGTGTCCAACAGTTGTCTGGCAAGCAGCCTCCTGGACACTGCAATAATCACATCCATTAAGAAAAGCAAACTACACATACCATAGTGACGTACCTCTTGTGTTACAGACATGTTGAACAACATGGCTTCCATGACGTCATTGTCCAATACAGCTCCAGCAACAGCCGGGGTCAAGTGGGGCTCAGTTGCTATGGTTACTGGTTGACTGACAACGATCAAAGGAATGACCTGAGATGGAATATTTCAACAACTAAGTGTTTCCAAAACCGTCCGTTTATTCAAACCTGTTCTGGTTGGAAACTTGTTTCTTCGTTTGCGACTGTAGTTGCTTCAGATGTCATTGTCTGTTCCGTCACATTGCTGATATCAACCACAGGTTGTGAAGTCACAATCACTTTAACAATGGAGTATATGGTTGAGTTGGTTAGCAATGGACGATTGAAGTAATCTTGCCCGGTCGGGTTGGAGAGGATTGACTCAATTTTCTAAGGAAGTATGGAATTAGTCTTTGTGATTTGGGCAAAACGAACTTTTCTACCTTTGACATCTCGTCTAATGTAGAATGTTGGATTGTAAGAATGGAGGGCACGGAGTCTGTTGCGATGAAACGACTCAAAACTGCGGGGGAAGCACCTGGTAACGACCAATGACGTTCAACCAACTCTTTAATTGCCCAACCATGAAGTAAGATGACGTCACTATGCTCTTGGTCTAATTTACCTGGAAAATATTGTTGATGACGTAACTAAATTGTGGGGCAACGTAATGATTTGTTTACCAGCGCCGCATGCGGATTCTTCTACAACCATTGACATTGAAGCGTCAGTACCACTTGATGGTGCAGCGGAGTCCGTTTGACATGATGACGTAACACTTTCGGTTCTGTGGCGTAATAATAAGAATCCGAATGCAAATTGGTAGCAAGGTTACTGTTACCTTTTCTCACACTTGATTCCGTACAAATGCGAGAAGACGTTCGTTTTGTTTATGATAATTTCATTAAAAGAAGTTTTCGTGGTTGGGGTTAGAGTGAGTGTGTGAAGCTTGGAAGCTGGAAAAGCCAGACTTAAGCTGCAACAAACAAATTTAAGAAATATACATACAAATATTGCCACAAGTTTTCTACCTGAATAATGATCCTTGAACTGGAGCGTAAACATACTTGTAATCCGCCCGGGATAAGTGTCTTCCGTCATTGGATATTAGAATGGCTTGAAGGTTCTTCTCCCCAGTCTTCTGATCGATCATCTCCTTACGAACCTATGTCAACAATGCGTGTTTGTTTGGTAACAATCTCGCCATTTGTCACGAAATCATCATCAAACCTCATCCACGTCATGTATTTCAATATCCGATATATCGATAGTTATCGTGTTTCCCAGTCGAGCCTAAACAACAATGAGTTCAGTAGATCTTTGGTTCGAGTCCCAGGCAAGGTAGCAAACCTGCTTAAGAGCTGGGTGGTAAAACACGAATCCATTGTTGTTGACACCAAATGAGTAAGCTGTTGATCCGAGCTGCATAAAAACATACTGAAACAAAACGTATAACGGACTTCAAATAATACACATTTACCTCACTCGGTTTAACAGCGATCATGACGTCATCGTACATGACGTCACACCCTACGATAGCTTTGACTTTATGTGGTTTTTGAATTTTGTACACAGGTCGTGTAACAGAAAGAACTGTTCCTATACCGAGGTGGTCTTGGTAAGGCAGAGTCCACCGGCTTGACTTACTGGAATATAATCACTGTCACACAAACACATAAAAACTAAACACAAAAATTACCTGCCAGAGAAAGCAAGGGCTTGGCTAACTTTACTTAAATACCCTTTTGTTACTCTGTGCGTTGCACTATTCGATGGAATGGTTGAGAAATGACCTCTGTTATTGCATGCCATGTCCTTCAGTGTAGCTGTACTGGAAAAATGTTTACCCACAGAAAACGCAAACACCCGCGTCTGAAACAATTATGATTGTTGCGTCATAATACGCGAAATTTTTATAACTCAGTAAACAAAATATCTCGAAGAATATAAGTTAAGCGAATGAACCGCGATAGGCGCATGCATTAACACCAAGCATGACAGCTGCGATGACGTCACACAGCTGTCGCTATGACGTAAGCCAGGTTAAACTTAAAGTTATAGTAACGAGGGCGCTGTGTATGATCATCAAGCTTCATGGAACCTGTTTGTTTATATTCCACTGTTTGAATGCTTTTTCTGGATATTCAGCCCCACCATCTGTGAGCAGCAATATGATTGGATTACACGACGCTCTCAGGTCACGTGACAAGTCATCAGAGGTCAAGTTTAAATGCTGGAAAGCGAAATCGAATCCGGTTTGAAACGACGAAGCGTTGCCGACTTGGACATCTTCCAACCAACCGTATATCATCTACGAGAGGAAAATATTAAACGCGGGTCTGGCAAATGAAACGCAAACGATAGTTAGAGTTACCACAAATATTTAGAGAAAAAAAATATAACGTTGTTATGTCTTCATTGTAAAACACGTCGATACATCATTTTGCCCAAAGTTTTAACATAATTAACTTGACAGTATAGAGTTATAACTGTTACGTCATAAACAAAAGTAGCGACGTGGCGTGCTTACCTCTTTATACATTGGTAAGGCTTGAATAAGTCCTGGACATGAAGGATTCACAAAACTAGCGTTTTCATTAAAAACAAAAATGTTGAAATAATCGTTCTCAGTAAGTGTGTCCATTAAGTGTCGCACAGCGTGACGAATAAGGTTAAGGGTCAAACCGATGACGCTTCCACTCGTGTCAATCATGATTAGAACGTCTTTTGGGGACGATACACTCTGTAACGGACACGAACATGTTTGTGGGTTTAACCAACAGATAAACCGTCATACCTGGATGAACCAATCCTGATCTCTTGCATCGAAAACATCAACTTTCAAACACGTCACCTTCCACTCACTTGCGGGGAAATATCTATACACACCGTTGTCAGTAGCAATGTACATCCATCGCGTGCGTGACGTCACGTTGATGCATGATTGAGCAAGAAACGCGTTATCAAGCTGCTGAGTCCACTTGATGTCGCTCAGTACTTCCGGACCTACATGTAAATATTAATGTTAGAAAGTGGCGCCGCACAATAACGTGATTTTAGTTTAGCCAATAAGATCCATTGTTTTTTTGCTCATTCATGCGTAATATAAAACCTTAGCAGCAGAATCAGAATTTGGCATCGCGTTGTAACAGCTTGAATCAAACAAGGTATAGAGAGTGATGTTCGGGTATTTCCAATCAGGGGGAGCCAAATTAAAATTATCGATTCTTTAACAAGACGTGACAAACCTTTAGGAGACAATGATGCCATGGAGTTAAGTAAGGGTGTAATTTATAAAACACTTCTTGGACGACGTTTAACTAGAGATGACGTCAAATAACAACATCAAGCGTGATTTCACGTAAACTGAGCGCAAGCATTGAAAATCAACGGTGCCAGACGACTCGTTTCCAACTCAACAGTTCCCAATAAAAGCTTATCAGCTTTCAAACTTATATACAACATACACAAAATTCCATGTAAAGTAATACAGTGCTAGTGAATTAACAATTTCCGGTATAATATGTATTGCTTCCTTATATTGCATTACGGCGATGGTCTTATGGCAAACAAACCTGATATATAATTGTTATGACACAATTGTGACGCTATAAAAAGGTTGGCTTTGGAAAACCATACTTGCAACAGTTATAAGATGGATATGTTTTTTGAGTGAAAATAACATAAACATTTCAATAAGCAGATTTATTTATTAAGTTTAAATCACCGAACCTTCGTTGAAAACATCCACAGGGATTTGGACGGCACTGCTAGCAATAGATACTTGATTGCCATGGAAACGGTCGCTGGTGATGAAACCACTGTTTGGAAGTACACAGTCATGTTGGTCATAACCCGAGGGCATTTGTTGACCACAGTGGCATCTGCTATTATAGTAAAACAGTTTTGAATTGTTTCCTTTGGTACTTGTCTCATTTGCCTCCTCTGAGTAATAACGAACTTCTTCACTCTGCCAAATAGATAAAATTCCAATCTATCATCCAGTCAAAAAATCAATATTTTTCAATTAATTAAAACTGCATGCAGGCACTTAGTTTTAACAAACACAAACAATTAAAGGATTTTTAACATACAGACAATTCATGAGAATCATTAAAGGCATCAAAAATGGTTTCTGCCTCCTCTGTAAGGACCTGCAAAGTAACCATAATATGATCAACAATTTCAATACATAGGTACTAAAGTTAACCTGCACTTTTCCATCGGCCTCATTCATTAAATCATTCAAATTATTTATTTTTGTTTTTAATAAAGCGGGTGGATCAACAGTGGAGATTGTTGGATTGATTTCCAAGTAAATCTATATTTAAAACATGACATCTATATTATAAAAAGTTTAAATGCTTTTAACTGGAACATGTACCTGTTGCAATTTATCAAGATAAAGTGATCCATGGATGATGTTAGTTTTCACTGCATAGCTGAACTGATCAGCTAAGCCATGTAGTCTGGGTGCAGTGGAACAAATTAAAAATAAATCAATTCAAAAGCAGTCACATTTAATAAACTCCAAAATCATCTTTTTGTTTGAATATGTTGCAATAGTTTAATTGTGTTTAACAGATTAAATTATTAGATTTCAAAACAAAAAACCTAATGGTGACTACAATTTAGAAATTACGTTCATTGATATCGAAACTAAACATGACAACGAAAAAACTTGAAGACTAAAAGCAAATGGGGTTTGATGAAGTTTAAAAAGGCGGAATGGTATGGAGGGTAACAAATCTTCAGAACAATTTAAACTTTTGCATATTTATTATCAATCAATATACATACCGTGCAAGGGTGTTGTTTTCATTGCTGCCCAATTCCTGTGTAAGTCCTGCAACAAAGCACAACAACAGCAGATATGCTGTTCCGATCCCTCCCATTACATTGCACTCCCGAACCAAGGCAAGACTGCGCTACTGATGGTGACGAACCTCAAACAGCTCACAGCTGCAAATACATGACGTCATCTTTTTTTCTTGCTTTCAAGCAAATCAATTGCGCCCTCTAGTGAAAATGTTTTTCTTGAAAGTTCACCCCAAGATGTCACTAGCAAAGAGGGCGGTTATTATGTGTAAATTACCAGAAGTGCGTTGATTCTACCCATAGCACGCGTAGTGTGCGGACGTGCGAAAAATGGCAGGTAAGCCAAGTTACGCGCAAGTAGCATATAAAAAGTTGGCCGAATGGAGAAGGCCAAATAACTGTCTAAGTTTGAAGGCGAAAGGCATTTTGAAAAGAAAAAATGTGTTGGAAACTCTGAATAATCGACAGCACTCTGTCAAAAAGCTTACTGGAATTTCTGAAATGAGGGATAACGCTTTTGCCAACACCTGTACATCTAGAGCAGTATTTTTCAACCTTTTTCAACCACGGAACACTTTTTTATTAAAATAATCTAGCGGAACACCAAACTGTAGGAATTCTGCGGCATTATGGTAAACCAGCAACAGGCTCGCGCAATTACATTCTTATTTTTGCAAAACGAGTCTTATTGTTAAACAACATTAAATGAAGCAATTCACGATGGAACATTCAGACTGGTGATAGTGGATGATTATTTTCATAAAGCTATTTTTACGCCCTTTGTGTAAACAAGTGATTTCCGACCCGTGTTACACGGAACATCAGTCAAACTAATAAATTTCTTACGGAACACCTGGCGATCTCTCACGGAACACTGGTGTTCCGCGGAACACCGGTTGAAAATCATTGATCTAGAGAACATGTTCTCGACCTATATGCAAAGCTTAGTACCCTTGAAGGGATAAAACACCTATACGACTTTACAAAAGCGACAAAGTTAATGGCGCTGTAGGATGGGTTCCAATACCCTTTCCAATCCAGGCAATAGCAGAAGAGTTGACAAAAAAATATATGGGAATGTTTCCAAGATGATACATCGTAAAGGAAGAGAAGTTTTGCTTTTAGGCATGCGTATTGCCACAATGAACGTATCCGACCTAGAAGATAACCCAATCCCATGGAAGCTACGTCAGAATAATGGACTGCAAATTTTATGTTACCTAACATGGTCAGGTAGCAACCTGTAAATACTGCGGGGAAAACGGTAACAAACAATTCGTTTACACAAAACGTAAATTGGATTTTCCAGAGCTTGCAAATGTTCAGTCACCAAAACGTTCAAACACAGAACACAGAATTAAAGCAAAAGCATGGTAACAAAAACCCTGGGGCGTCAGGTGCAACTCTGGAACGACTACAACTGATAAGAGTCCAAAGGGCGATGGTGTCAAAATGTCAAACACAATTGCTGATCACAACTTAACCGATGAGTTCCAAGCCACGGAATCACCTCACGCAAGCCCATTGTTAAGCGGACCACCAGAAAACGACCAACAAGAAGCCCTGAACACCTGCCTAAAAGTCAATTAGTCTTTGCAAAAGTGATTTCTTTGAACTGTCCAGAATGTAAAGAGGAAATCTTGGCTTCCTCCAAATCTAAATCAACACGCTGCTGGGGATGCTCGAAAGTATGTATTGTGGCGGTACTATGTTGCAGAGATGAACTGTTCTTTGTGGAAGTGGGGAGTAAAGTCTGCAAATGTCCGACATGTGGAAGCACAATGCGGCTTATGCCATGTTGCCAGGACTTTCAACCGTAATTCCGAAAGGAGGACGGCACCTTCGAATGTATCCAATGCGAAAGGTACTCTATCATATGTGTCGCGATGAATCGCCTCCCTAAGTCAACGATGAGCATTGAGTGTTGTAATGCTGTGTGTAAACATAAAATAATTAACTGTGACTGTGGCAAAGTATTTGCGCAGCTCATAAACCCAGGCGAACCCTTTCGTTGTCTGTGCGGCATGGAATTCGAGTGGGATATGGATACGGCCATAACAGTTGACTTTACCGAGGAAGGCCTTCAGTTGGTGAAGGTCCTTGGGACATGGTAGCTCACGTACGGCTTCGATTGATGAATCTGATGGACGTTTTCCGTCTTTGTCAATGATATGACCAAGATATTCCACTGAATCTCAACGAACCCGTAATCCAACTTCTTGCAGGCGTTTAAGCAGATTTTCGAGGTTCTGAGCGTGTTCATTTTCAGTCGAACCTGTAACAATGAGATCGTCCAAGTATGCGGCAACACCTGATAGTCCAGCAATAACAGTGTCCATGCAACGCTGGAACTGTGCGGGGCTAGAGGCCACCCCGAAACACATGCGGTTGTACTTGAACAACCCAAAAGGTGTGTTGATCACACAAAGTTTCTTGGCATCTTCTTCGAGCTCGAGCTGCATATATGCGTCAGCTAAATCCAGTTTTGAGAATTTGGTGCCTCCTCGCAATTTTTCAAACAACTCGTCGAGGTTGGGCAGAGGATGCTGATCCACTTCAATTAGTTTGTTCAGTGCTTTGAAGTCCCCACAAATGCGTACAGAACCGTTGGGTTTGCTAACTGCAACGATTGGTGCAGCCCACTCACCGTAATCCACGTGATCCAAAACGCCAAGCTTCACTTTTCGTTCAATTTCTTCTTTTACAGCTTCTCTTCGAGTAAACGGAATTGGTCTATGCTTTGAAAAAGCCGGCCGTGCGCCAGGCTTTAAACGTATTGGCACTTTTATCTTCGTGCAGAGACCTAGATGTTTGGAAGCAAAAACCCTGGGATAACGGCGAATTAGTTGAAGAACCTTATCTTTTGCCGTCGGGCTTTGCTTTGATACGGAAGCACACATATTAACCTCGTCTGTAGAGACGGAAAATCCAATGGCATCTTGTGAAAGCTGCGTTGGCGACGTTGGGTTGTTGTGAAACCATCCAAAGGCATCACTCCAGGTAAAACCAAACAAATTGGTGGCTTTTTCGTCGTCGACCACCAGCAGACGCATGCTTTCCTTTCTACGTACTTCAACAGTATACGGAAACGAAGCCCGAATATACCTTCAAAGAAGTTTCCGTTGGACAACATGGCGGTGAACCAAGTTCGCGATATCCTACTAGTCCAACCATTGAGCAGGTAGCTCCAGTATCCCACTGGAAATCTATGCGTTTACAGTTGACTGTGGCACGGATCCACATCTGATTACCTTCGGTAGAACACGGCAGGTTTAGTTGTGCGGCTCATATTCTGTACCTTACGAGATGACACGTAGGCAGTGTACTCCGCATTACTGTTTGGACTGTGTGGGTGGTCCCCAATTCGACTTGTCGTTTCCTTAGATTGACATACAGGTTCAATGTAACCTTTTCTGCCACATTTATGGCAAATTGAGTTTCGCCTTGGACAGTCTTTTCTTTGGTGCTTCGCGAAGCACTGGGGACAAGATTTGTATTTTCCTTTATGTTGTGTCTTTGAGGGCTTTTTATCCTCCTTTCTTCGTTGCCGCGGCTTATAACCTGAACTCATTTTGTGGACAACCACGGGGTCTTTCATATTTTCCCCTTTTAAGACCTGGTCTGTCTCCAGGGTCCTGACGTAAGTTGAAGCCTTCTTCAATACGTCCTCTAATGGTGGGTCAGGATCCAACAAACATTGACGGCGCACATCTGCATGTGGTGTCGAATTGACAATGACATCTCTAATTTGTTTGTCGGCATAGCTCTGACTACATTCGTTTCTTTCGCAAATGAATCGGCAATTGCTTGCCAGTCCACGAAGCTTCGCAGCCCAATCGCTGTACGATTGTCCAGGCTCCATTTTACAGTTGTAGAACTCTCGGCGTACAGCTTGGATATGTACAGTGTCTTTGAAAAGCCGTGACAGTCGTTCTGTCAGGTCATCAAATGATTTGGACGTGATGTCTCCTCCCCATAAAGGTTTTGCAGCAGTGAGTAGGTGTAGGTGTCTGATCCTACCCATGACAAAAAGTTGGCACGCTTCTCTTCTGCAGTTGATATGTCATATACAGTTAAAACGTTGCAAATACTGCTCCCACTTTTTATCAAATTGTTCAAATTTGGGTGCAGTTTTCTCTTGCACGGGTTGCACGTTATGAGTTGTCTCCAGAAGCTTCAGCATCAATTCTTGTTGCTTTGCCATCTGCTGTCGACCGAGCCTTAAAGTGCATATGACACGGAAAAATAAAACATGTTAATAATCAAACTAAGAGATGTTCATAACTTTAGAACATTTTTGGCGAAAAAAGTAGTTTGATACGACGACTGGTTTCTGAGATACAGCTGATCAAAGTCGCACTTTTGCCGCTGCGAACGAAATCGTGCGAAAGCGAGATATTGTTGCGTGACGTCATAAAAGGCGCTTCGGTCGTGCGCGAGTGCTGGCAGCAAGCCTTATGCGTAGGAATGGAAAACATTGTAAAACCGGTTTAAGCATAATATTGCATTAAACAGGGGACAAAAAGGAAACAAGTGAAATAAACGGATTTTGATGTTAATTTAAGCTGAAGGCAGATGGCCGCTGTTCGACCTATTATGTCCTATTTAGTTGTGTAATAATAAAACAGTTACTGGGACAGGGTGTTCTTGTTGTTACAGCATTTATGATCGCTAACGTGATACATGAACTTTTGAAAACACGACAGAGACAAACCGTTACTTTAGCATTGTCGTTTTGTCCACTCACAGTTATGTCGTTTCTGCTATACCCTATGGTCTTCCGTTAATTAGGGACAAATAAGCCTTTGATTCGTGACGTCACAATCACAATTTTTTGTGTGATGCAAAACCCTGTCCTGACCTTTACGGTAACGTAATCTGTGGATTCTCCCATGTTTGAAACTATTCGATATCTGCAAAAAAAGGCGCCTTCTCCTATCTATACAATGCATTTTTTCGACGCGAGTGCCTTATGTGATGTCATTTTCTCCTTAGCGCAAAAGGTTTACGATTTTTGGTCGCCGTTACTTTTCGTGCAGTTTTTTACATTTTTTAGTTGACGTAGAACCGTGAAACTTTGGATATATGTTTGTTGTAGATGTACCTTTAGTTTTACGCAAAGTTGTCATGGCCGTGTCATATGCACTTTAATTAAATTTATATGGGGCTCATCTTGGGAACGAATTAAAAGAGTTACCCTGTGTAAAAGTTTGGACAACGGCGGGGCGGGCATGATACATATTGAGAACTATATGTTGGCTTTAAAATTTAAAGCGCTTAGGGAATTATTTTGCGAGGAAACAAAAAATATAACGGGTCTTCAAACTCCATTCTTACACCCAAACAGATTGGAGGCACTATTAAGAGACCGTTTTGCAAAAGAAAAGCGAAAAATTTAAAATGCACTAAAGAGTGATGTTGCTGCTGAAAACCTGCAAGTATGGGAACACTATATGAAGCCTTAAAATTTTCGCAGGATAAAATGTGAGTGACTTTGGTATAAATTATAAATATATTGCAACAAGTATGGTTTCTTGCAGGGCGGTTGGAAATTTTTCCCGATCATCAACACCTGTGCTTGATTTTACACAAGATGACCCTGTTCTAGAAGACATGGTATTTATATATATTTATTTGTGTTTTTATTATTTTAAACAAAGGTACAAATGATGTTTGCAGAGGAGCCTTGAGTAGGTGAAAGAAGATTCAGCAACCCCACCAAGTACATATGTGCCATCAACTTCAAGGCAGGGCATGAAACGGAAACATTCAGATCGATTGGATTTTCAGGTTTGTGTTTTTTAGGTGAAAATGTAATTTATGTCACTCATATTTTTCATATTGTTTCAGGAAAGCATTTCCAGCATGCTTCGCCAAAATATGGAAAGCATTTCAAAATTAACGGCATCCAACACCAGACAAGATGATATATTTACAAGCTTTGGAAATTTTGTTGCTTTGTAGCTTATAGGCCTGCCAAAGAGAGGCATACGAGTTCATGTCTATATATTGTAGGGAATTCGGCTTGTCATGATTGGAAACACTTTAATATTTTGTTTTAACTTGGTCTTCTGAAACTGTTTTCTACTCTTTTACATTTACACCCGTCCTTCTGACGCCATCGCTGGTTGTCTCGCTTGCGTTGCGTCTTTCAACTTGCGCTACTTCTTCTAAGTCCCCTTTGTCGCGTGGTCGCAACGGTTGTCTCTTTGTTTCTCTCTCGTCTTTGATGTATCCCTATATATTTGCGACTGTTTCCACAAATAAACAGATCTTGGTTCTCGGTCTAACAGATCATAATGTGATCTCTCCTAGATCATAGTTTTCGATCTCTCAGATCATGGCTTTTGGTCTCATTTTGTTCTGACAGGACCTGCAGGCAGCATGTTGTCTCACCGGGACTTTCTGGACAGGTTTGATGTTGGGTTCGCGGTGATGCAATTCCATCTACACCTTCAAAATCTTCCGACAAACCAACTGCGACCCTTCAATATACAGAGCATCTGTCATCACAACGTGCTGATTTGATTGAAAATGCATGAGGTGTTTTACTGTATATTCTTTAATGGTTCTTTCTTTTCTCCTTTTCTATTCCCGAATTTTGAATCGTCATGCAGCATGTGTTACCTTATTGTATTCTGTGTTCACTTCTAAACATGAAAATATATCCAAGAAATTGTGTGGTTTATTAAGTGTGAAAAAGAAGAACCGGCATTTGCTTGAATAATGACATGTTTGCCATTAATGGCCCCCAAGCATATTGGAAAGTTCCACATGTCATTAAACTCGTCAGAAATCTTCTTGAGGGCTTAATTGCCTCCGGCGAAATTGTTCTTGCCCGCGCCTTGTATTTTCCAGCTATTCAGAAGCGAGCTTGAGTTCAGTGTTCCTCTACAGGTGTTAATTTACATTAAGCTCTCTTGAACGCCTGACTCAAAAACCTTTATGGTTTTATCGGTGCCCATGCCATTTCATTTCCTTTTATATTGTTCTTTGCGTAGTTGCTTTTTTTTCGCAAAATAAACATGATTTGATTTGATTTGAATTCATCCGTAAGTTTCGACCATTCAAGAGAGTCATTAAACCAAACATGGAACATTTAAATCCAACACTATAAAAATAGATAGGTAGTCTGTATACCCAAAATATTTGGGTAGGTATGGCCTTGAGTTTTGGGTACTTTCCTTGAGAACCCAAAAATTTGTTGGGTATAATGTCGTTTATTCCCATAGACAGGCGTTTTAAAAGTTTGCTTTCGCTTACCAGGCATAACAAAGTTGCATCAATTTCATTTCAATTAGTAAAATCTGCCTTTTTTGCAAAAATAGTAAGGAGAATTTGCTGCTATTTTAACTTAATTTCGACTCCACACATGCTCCTACCAATATTCCAAAAACATTATTGTAATTCCGACAGCCTTCAATTTATGGTTTTTACAAGTTTACTCCGGTTTCGTTCGCACCGCGGCTCCGATTTATATACAATCCCACGTTCTACTAGTATCTACCAAGTTGTATGCGTTGAAAGTTTTTTTTAGTGCAACAAGTTTTCTGGTTTGGGATTTTTTGTATTTTTTAACAATCAAATCAAAAGAGTTGAAATGGAGTATTTTGGTGGTTTGGAAGGGTAAGTGTATGTTTTTTATCCAACGCCACAGGATGAATTTTTATTTTGAAAATAAACCCCAACCCCCTAAGCGCACCTCAGCTTGTAAAAAATGTCATTGGCGAATTTTGGTGAACCGTTCAAAAAAATCAACTGATGCCAGTACCTTAATTCACGTAAAACATTATCCTATTGCTCTCTATTCAATCATCTTCAAATCTTCTCAGCAAGTTTCATTTTCCAATCTGGAGCTCGCGAAGTTATTCCTGATTGACATTGATTTTTACTATAAACTTTTATTCACTTAATCCCACAAAATATTTGGCCACTATCAATATTTTGGGCTGACCTGCAAAAAGTTCCTTATAGCAAATCTTAATCAAATTTTTTTGCGGAATATTGGCAAATTTTCGCAAAAGTGTGAAATATATACCAAATACAACAGTTTTTCCAATCTGTGCTGGCTTCGACACTGACATAATGTAGAAAACAACCCAAGTTAATACTGCAAACCTGTATTGTGTTTTATCAAAAATTTTCAACATACATATACATTCTTACAGGGGTGGTTCACATTCAAGTTTAATAATCACAAATAAACAAGGAGAGGTCTTGTCACAAAATGAAGGGCCTGACACGAATGTTTGGGTGAGAACGTTTATATATGTGATAAACTCCAACATTTTATCAACCTTGATGCCATTTTATCTTTTGTGCATATTTTTTGTACCGCAGAATAAGATGATCCATAGTTTTGCCTTTTTTTCAGCAAATTGGTGTTGAGGAGGTTTGCAAAAGAGTCAACGACATGATCGTAACCGGCAAAAAAAGTGCAGGAATTTCTCCTAACATTAAACTGAAAACCTTGGTAAATTTTTACTTTTTAAAAAAGTTAATTTAAGAACAAATTGTTTTTTGCTTTAAAGGGCCTTTGCCTCAGTGGTGGTGAACAAGAGGCACAAAACAAAAAAATGGTGAAATATTTGAAAGATTCTTATCCTGCTTTATGTGAAAATTTGATCATAAAAACTGATACATTTGGTTCAATTGCAACTGCTTGTACAAATGGTAATCTTTCTTTTGTTTTAGTCAGAACTTCCAGCAATTAACATTAACAAATAATAATGTTTCTAGTTGGTGACAAACTTGTTGATCATTGTGTTGCAGGTGGCATGGTGCTTATATCAGGTACAGGGTCAAACTGTCAGCTTGTTAACCCTGATGGAAGCACTCATAGATGTGGTGGATGGGGCCACATGCTTGGGGATGAAGGATCAGCTTATTGGATTGCTCATCGCGCAATAAAATATGTGTTCGATCATGAAGATAACATGAAAAAATCTCCATTCGATGTAACGTTTGTCAAAGAAGCAATGAACAAATATTTCAAAGTAAGCAGGTTGGTTTTTATAGCAAAAGTTGTGTACAATTATGCATTTCATTTCCAGATACAAAACCAATATGATCTTCTTGATTACCTTTACACCAACTTCAAAAAGTCTTTCTTTGCTGGGTTTTGTAAAGTAATTGCAGTAGAAGGTTAGTAATATTGTAAAACCCAGGCCTGTCCGATGAAAATAGTTGTTTTTCCCTTCAAAGGGGCTAAGGATGAATTATGCCTCCATGTTATGAGTGAAGCTGGGAGACAACTTGCAAAACATGTCACTGCATTAGCACCATTTGTGGACAAGGTTGTATGTTTGTGACACACTGTTTTTTTCCTAGGATTTAGAGGCACCAAGTCAGGGGGGGAGGGGGTATGTCTGAAATCTGTCGTCAAGTGCATTAGATTGTTGTGCTTAAATTTGCCATTGTTACCAAACATGTTGCAACTTTACGAAACAAGTGCCATTTTTATTTGCGTAACTTCAAGAGACTGGGACAAAAGTGCTCTCTTAGTTGCAATAGCATGCACTTTACTCATTGTAAATAATTTTTTGCGCTGCAGAACAAAAATAAGATTACTTTCGTGTTTAAACACATTGCAAAAACGTGCAGAGGCCTACCGGGCTACATCATGTGATTTTTTGTATGTTTTCTGGGCCACATTACACACAACACAATTAATCCATTTGGGCACCATATTTATTCAAGCCTTTTCGTCCAAAGTAAAAGAAACGTACGGAGATGTATGCATCGCCGCAAAATCTCGTATCTGAGTTTTCCATAATGTAATACAATTGTGCAAACCATCATTCATGTTTGTGTTTGTTTCCATTAGCGTAAACAACACGGACGTTCGTACTTTCTTGAGCTTGACCCCAATGTACTGTACCATAACAGCAAAAAATAGAGGAATTTTCTCAGAAATTTAGAACCTCCAAATTACGGTTAACATTAGTTATGACGTCACATTGGGATTGATATGTATGGGATATAAGCTATACCATAATATATGGTGTGCATGTATTAATAACATATTAGCTACATTAAATATTGGTATTGCATAACAATGTGTAGCATTTATGATGTTTTAGTTGTTGCAAGCACAAGATGGTGGACTGCATGTTGTTTGTGTAGGATCTGTGTTCAAAAGTTGGAACTTGCTTCGAAAATGTAAGTGTTGCTTTGTTAGATTTTGACCGTAAGTATTCCCTTAAATTGCTTGCTGGATCTAAATGGGAAAGATTCAAAAACAATTAATGGTTATCTACCGAAAAAAAATTGTGAACTTATTGTTTTTAAGCTTTTGTGGAAACTATGAAATCATCTGGAACAGATTTAAAAGAAATAACCCTTGTTGAATTGACACAGCCCAGTGCAATTGGATCTGCTTCTATTGGAATAAAACATTTCAACTTTAATGTGCCAATGGATTTAACCAAAAATTTTAAGATACTTGATAAAATCAACATTTGATTTGTCTTTAACCATGTTGTTCATATGGATTGCAGTACTGTAATTTGCCTTTTTCATCACACGAGTTATATCCTTGTCATTTTAAAGTTTTTCTGTGGCAACTGAAGGAAACCTAGTGTTTATGTGTGGAAGTATGGACGGTGTGTTGGATTCGTACCACTAGGTGTTGTGGTCACTTTTTGGTTTTCTAAAATGTTCTGTGCAATTGTGATCATATTTTCGATATATGTGCCTTATTGCATTTTAATTTAAATAAAATTTGTCATCAATTTTGTTCTAATATTTATGTCCTAGTAGGCGAGGCAGTATCATATAATTTAGCCTTTTATGGTTTAATTGTATCAAATTTGTGATGTTTTTGTCTTGAATGAAAATTTTGTTTTATTTTAGAACTCCAGGTGTTTCATACATAAAACTTTCAAGGTGTTTCATACAAAAAAAACTTTCAAGGTGTTTCATACATAAAACTTTCAAGGTGTTTCATACATAAAACTTTCAAGGTGTTTCATACATAAAACTTTCAAGGTGTTTCATACATAAAACTTTCAAGGCGTTTCATACATAAAACTTTCAAGGTGTTTCATACATAAAACTTTCAAGGTGTTTCATACAAAAAAAACTTTCAAGGTGTTTCATACATAAAACTTTCAAGGTGTTTCATACATAAAACTTTCAAGGTGTTTTATACAAAAAAAGCTTTCAAGGTGTTTCATACATAAAACTTTCAAGGTGTTTCATACATAAAACTTTCGTCCACACAGTTGCCACTCAAAAATAGAATAAATCGTAGACACAGTGTTGCCAGATTTTTTTCACCAAAAGCGCCAAATTTTAAGTGTCAACACGCCCAAAAGCGCCAATTTCTGCAAAAACAACATGCCCAAATGCGCCCAATGTTAATGAAGTTTACACATATCAGTTATGTACATCAATGGTCATTTTATGCTTATGGTTGAACACTTAAACCGTAAACTAAACCGTTCGTCCAATCCCTCGGCAGTGGTTATAGTTTTGGAAGTTGCACACGTGATAGAAGTTGCACACGTGATTGGCGCAACCGTGTTACCCGACAGTCTACGGTTTGCATTAAATAATACAAAACGCTTCGAAACTGGTATTCAAACAATCACATAGTTTCCATAGCTTCATATTTTGAAATAGGCTACTGTCATGTGCATTCACATTGCTAGCTCTTATGGTCTGTTGTAACCCATTAGGCATTGAAATTTGGATGCTTTCCAGGTAAAAAGGATCTCTCCCAGTTTTAGTGAGATGAATAAATCTTATTTTCGCCGATATAGATTTTTTATTTGTTGCTTGCGGAATTAACTTATTGGAAGATCAGTTTATCAAAGTGGGGCTTAAAAGAAACGTTACTTCCTTAAAATGTGTCTACTAAGCGAAAATAAACATTAGCGATTGTTGATACCACAACAGAGTCTCTGTGAGGATCCAACCCGTTGGCAAGGTCTCCCTTCCTAGCGACTCGCAACATTACAAAGCTCACACTCAGTGAAGCGAGAACAATTATCTGTGTTTTTCCGCATCGCAGCACAAAGGTTAACCACAAATACAGTGGCACAGCAAAGGGAAGAATGCCTTGCTTCGGTTCCAACGCATTTTCAGTAACCATTTACTAAAGGTCGTTCCTAATAAAGCTCACGCAGTTCGGTTTCGCCTCGTTTAACTTATATTGTGAGAAACGCATTGTCACAAAACATTAATTTCTGTGGTTAGGAAAAAGCTTATAGGTTTACATGGCAACGCAAAATCACACAATGTGTGGTTGTGGTAACAGCACAAATGCTCTAAACCCAACAAATGATTGACAACAAAGTTATTTGTAAATATTTTTTGTTTTTTAAAATCGTATTTTTTTTCTGGTAAAGGCTTCGTTTCCTTTTTGAAGTTCAAACAAAATCATTTGAAGCGAATCACAACGTCAGTACATGTAAGGAAGGCGCCGTTGTTGCCATAACAGCCACCTGTGGTCGACGATAAACCCCGTGTCCTGAACAAAAAAAGGTGGAAAAAAGGTGATATTTGACAGAAATTGGCCATTCTGCAGGTGTTCCTTGTCACTTCTACGTATGCAGATGTAGAGCTGGAGTTGCCAGAATTTGGATTTTTGGGTTTCACGCTATTCACAAATTATTATATTTTATTAGTTTAAAGTCAAGCAACGCAGAAAAATGAAAGCCTTTGTCTTTCTCTTGTGTTTGTCTGTTTTCGTCCACGTGCAAGGCGGAAAATCACCAAAAGGTAACGAATGCTGTAATCTTATTAAGTACCGATATTTCAATCAAAGATTTTTGTAGAGAGAAAAAAACGAAATCCAGAAAACTTGATCCGTGAGGTTGTGATGACGGAAGCTTTTAAGAATGCGATTGTCGGGAAACATAATATGGTTCGTTCGAATGTTTCATCTGGTGATATGAAAGCTATGACATGGAACAATGGACTCCAAGATTTCGCCACAAACCACGTTAGGTGAATTAACACCAAGTTCCAATGCTGCATGCTGTGTTTACAACAATTTATTGTCACAGAAACTGTCGCTTCGAGCACACGGTTGGTGGCCAGACCTCTGAGTTTCCGTCCATAGGCGAAAATTTAGCACTGTTTATAATTCAAAAAGATTCCTTCCAAGATAAGGGTGTAGTTGGTGCCAGCGACGCGTGGGCAAACGAGGTAATCGTTTACTAAGCCAAAAAAATCCACAACACTAAAAACAATCTATTCCGGGTTTAGATGATGTACTTTGATTATCCTACTTTGACTTGCGCATCAGGTAAACAATGCGGCCATTACACTCAAATGGTTTGGGCATCGTCATATAAAGTAGGCTGTGCGGCAGCGTTTTGCTCCAGGTAAGTTAAAGGATAAATTATGTTGACGAAATTCATCAGGAATAATTTTGCAGAGACAACAACACTGACAGCCTTCTAGTTTCATGTAATTACGGACCAGCCGGCAAGTACGTAAAAATATATATCACTTGTAAGCAACAAATTTACCAATAGCTGATTTGTGAACAGCGTCATCGACTCATCAATTGGTCAAATTGGGGCCCCTTATCAAACTTCTTCCACCCCATGCTCGATATGTGAATCCTCGGGTGATGTTTGCGTCAGTGGACTTTGCGCGAACACTGCAAGGGGCGACGCCATTCCTACAACTCAACCCCCGACCGCATCTGAAACCCCATCTCAACCCTCGACCCCATCTCAACCCTCGACCCCATCTCAATCTTCGACCCCACCTCAACCCTCGACCCTATCTCAACCCTCGACCCCATCTCAACCCCTAACCCCATCTCAATCTTCGACCCCACCTCAACCCTCGACCCCATCTCAACCCTCGACCCCATCTCAACCCTCGACCCCATCTCAACCCTCGACCCCATCTCAACCCTCGACCACATCTCAATCTTCGACCCCACCTCAACCCTCGACCCTATCTCAACCCTCGACCCCACCTCAACCCCTGACCCCATCTCAATCTTCGACCCCACCTCAACCCTCGACCCCATCTCAACCCTCGACCCCATCTCAATCTTCGCCCCCATCTCAATCTTCGACCCCATCTCAACCCTCGACCCCACCTCAACCCTCGACCCCACCTCAACCCATGACCCCATCTCAATCTTCGACCCCATCTCAACCCTCGACCCCACCTCAACCCTCGACCCCACCTCAACCCTCGACCCCACCTCAACCCTCGACCCCATCTCAATCTTCGCCCCCATCTCAATCTTCGACCCCATCTCAACCCTCGACCCCATCTCAACCCTCGACCCCATCTCAACCCATGACCCCATCTCAACCCTCGACCCCATCTCAACCCATGACCCCATCTCAACCCATGACCCCATCTCAACCCTCGACCCCATCTCAACCCATGACCCCATCTCAACCCATGACCCCTGACAGCACAACATTGGACCCAATGGCAACAACAGCAAGCCCGGTGTTTACTTCCACAATGGAAGGTAAGTAGATGATGAAAGTTGATTTAATTTCTATTGCGGGAAAATTCATTTTGTGCAGAAACGTCGCCTCCAACCACGGAACAATCACCTTGTCAACCAGAGCTATCTTTGAGGTAAATTTGAACCATTCAGTTCACATGCATTTGCATGCAGTATTTCCAAACATTTGGCTTTTTATTTGATTATCCCTTTTCAGAGAATGGAGAACATCGTTTGAAATATGGAAAATCGAATTTACCAAATGGACGAATGCCTTTGGATGCAAACAAAACCTCTAATGTGGTTGCTTCCAAATGTACAATTTTGCGATGCACTATTTTACCACGCTTGTAGTAGATGCTTATGTATTCGCACTTGAAAATAAACTGTTTCGACAAAAGGCCGTGTGCACTTGTATAAAGTTACAAGGGACATTCTAGCATAGGATGCCTGGCTGTTGTTTCATCTCTTTCAGCGCAAATGATGCAATAGTGAAGGAAAGTACATCTATGTGAGCAAACGCCCCTTTCATTCCAAGACTTACACAATAACACCTTGCTTTCAACATACTCAAAATCAATGTCACCATCATAGATAAGACGAGCAACTTCTTCCTCACATTTCAACTTGGTGGAAGTTGATGCAAGGGATGGTGTCGCCTGTAAAAATAATGTAATATTGTTGTCCATGGAAACCATGAAACTTGTTTCTTACCCTCGAATCCGGTATGACGCAGTTAACCAACATTCTCAGCAACTTCGATGTTTGGCATTCTTTACCAGCGGCCGAGTTGCGACTGCGGGAAATCATCTCATACTTTGAAGTGGCGGTTTTAAACATCTCAACCGCATCTTTCCATTGCATGATGGGTAATAAATGATGAATTAACTTCATGACGTCACACAAGAATTTATGATCTCTGTGGCAGAGCTGTGGCTGTTTTAGCTTTTGGGCGAACTCGGCAACAAACGTTCCATAGCTTGTAGAACGCGTCGCATTGTAAAGTTGACTCGAACTTCGTTGTTTTGGTAATACGTCATCAACATAAGATGAACTTGACCTTTCACCTCTATGGAAAGATGCGTAATCTTCATCACGCGAACGATGTTGGAAGATTTCACCTGAGGTTCTCTCATCAATGTATTCACGCTGCTCACGAGATTGTGGATGAAAACCTGACGTGATACGTTGGGTTGATTCACTAGCATCGTAAGGTTCGTGATCGAGATATTCATCCGAAGAAGAAGTGCTGTAGTCATCACTATCATCATACGGATCGTTCATCGAAAAATCACGGAAGCCATGAATCATTTTCTGATCCAACATACGATGGTGAGGATGGGGAAATCCCCTGGGCATAAGTGGGGCTCTATGCCTTGGTAACATCATGTAGGGGTTAGGTGGTCTTGCAAACTGTGGGTGACGGTAAAATTGAGGGAGCATTCGTGGGTAAAATTGTGGATTTCGAAAACCAGGAACCATCATCGGTCTGGGCATCGGTGGTGCGCGAAGTGTATTATGGGTAATTCCATATAGAGGTTTACCAACAGTCGGCATTCTAACATCTAGTGAAGCATCGTGCATTCCAGAACAACGTGGTCGTGACGTAATAATGACGTCATCAGGCGGGGATATCGATCTGACAACTGATGAGGTTGTGGAGACGTTGCCTTTTGCTTGATAAACATTTTCCAGTGATTTCTGGTACAATTGAGCAACGTCAGACATATCATGCGACCTGGTTTGAATTATTTTCATGTTCTTATCCACCAAAGCTTGGATATCAACAGACAGAATGCCGTCCAACGAACGTGGGTCAAATTTGTTACATTTATTTTCATTTACTGGTTCTATCTTATCAGCTTTGTGGATCTCTTCGGTAACTTGTGGTATATTGTGGTCATCAGCGTCTGTATCCGTTTTTTCTTTGGTTTCCAACCGGTCTGGTTGCGGGCAATCCCCTCTTTCTGTGTCGTCGTTATCTTCTGATGATGTCAAAGACTTGTTTTCACAATTGAACTCATAACAATACCCGTTCGAACTTTCAGTTGGAAGTAAATCCTTCGGGCTCGCGGTGTCACTCATTGTGATGTCACAATTATCCGGCGTGCTTGTTTGTGTCTCTGTTTCTTTTAACTGTGACGTGTCAATTACGCGGCGAAGTTGAAAGCGCTTGAAAGACTCTTTATTGTTCCGATCGAAGTGTTTAACAAGGGATTCAACTGTTTGCAAAAAGTGATCTCTTTTGTCGCTGGCCGATCTTTCTGTGCTGCTCGATTTACTAGAAAGGCTTTGTGACGTCACACTACTGTTTTCCAATAATACTTGCAGAATTTCATCAGTTTTGTAAAATTGGAAATCGTCACCAATCGATGACGCAATGAAGGCAGCTGCGTCCTTTGGGGGAATTACCCGACAACCAGGCGTGGTTAAAGGAAATGATTCTATATCGTTGATGACGTCATCATCATCCGACGATGAAGGTATACTTGTGGAGTCTTCGTAAAAGTTGCCTATGTCGGTTGCTTCATAATTATCTTTAGTGTCTTCTCCATTGTTTTGATCCCTAATAAGGAATCAAACATTTTTAAACTCGTTAAACTGACTGCATTAATTATTCTGTTACTAGTAAACCGTTTGTTCTTTGATTATCAGTTTGTAACTCAATCCATGATACTTTTCATTTAAGTTGACAGCTTTTATCCGACGATCCATAGCTTTAATTCATAAATAGGTGCTATGGTGTCTCTTTCACTTATATATTTCACAAATGTTAGTCGGCCAAATAAAATGGTAAATCAGCTCTTAACACAAAACTAATTGAAACAACAAAGTGGCAACTTTCGCCCGATCGAACCACTGTCAGTACTAAGTTACATAGTGTTGCAACGAATGCCCTTAGGTCATATATAAAGTGGTTAGACAAAAATCCAGTAAAGCCACTTTTAGTAAAAGGTCTGTTGATATTTCTGTTGTCAAATATTTTTTAAGGCCGAAATGATGGTGGACATTAATTCGTGTGTAATTCTAACAAAGCAAATAACCAACTCTGCGGCTCTGGCAACACCAAAGTACTTACTTGTCACCAGAAGTTTGGTATTGGGTAAGATCATCCATTTCTACCAGTAGCTGATTGTCTACAGAAACTCCTGAACACAAAACATAATACGTTGCTACTTGTTCAAACTGCTGTAAGTTGCACTGCGGTCACTTTGCCCCTGGAGGAACAGGCGTGGTCGCATAGTTAAAACGTAACACAACTTCTTTTTACAAAACCACATGTATTTATTTCTGCCTTCCTCTGTTATACAAATATTGAAGTTACAAAATCATCAAGCTTTCCTTCTGACCTGTTATGATAGAGATTGCTTGTTTGAGATTTCCAGATGGTATTGTTACATCATTATTTGTCCCGCGATGTACAACTCGAACAGCGTCATTATTGCGCCGCTTCACGAAAATCATGTGTTGGCAATCACCCATTATGTCATTATTTTAGAATTATCGATTCCATTCTAATTGTCTGTTAGAGCCACAAACGTTTGTGACCATCAGTTCCCACGCAGCTTGTTTAGCGTCAAACCTGTAGCGACAGGAGTGATCGCAATTTCAAAACTAATGACGCTTTCGGTTAACGCCCATCACGTCATAATTCACGTTTGTGACGTCGAAGATTACAAACGAACTTTCCTACAGGTATTTAAGAATAGTTTGTTTAAAACATTTTTTTGTCCAAGCGTAAGAATAACGCTTTGGTTTCGGCTAAATGATGATTTTGTATTCAAAAGGGTAACTTTATTAGGTAACAGTCAAACGTGACCTCAGTAACATTTTCGTAATACTGTTGAGTTAAATTAGCCGAAATCAACTGAGGGGTTAGGGTCGAGGTGACAACAAACCTGACATCACACCATACTTTATTAACAACAAAATTCCGTAGTCAAATTAAGTTGAAAGTCATGGTTAAAAACACAGTAAAACGAAATGAATATTTAACTCACAAAATCAATGTAAAAGTAGTTTAGTAAAAGGTACAAAAATTGTACATACAAATAATATCAAAAAATTATTAAAAAACAACACAATGTTATTTGGGTGCAACAAGACCAATGAGGACAATTGCTTGTCTCGCTTTTTTAAACAAAAAATCATTTCTTCCGGTAAATAACAACTAGGTTGCTATCGGCAACTGCTACAATGCATTTTCCATCTTCACTGACACAAACATCATTGAAGATTGATCCATTTCTAAGCTCCGGTACTTTTCCACTGTTAATCGTGCATGCTGGAAAAGTGATGACATGGTTTGGATTTACAACTGATAGTGGCACGGGACATTTTGATGAATCCCTTCTCTGTATAGAACTTGCAACATTGTATATCCACAAATTTCCTTTTTCATCCCCAGCAACAACATGCTTATGCTTCTTACAACAATCCAAATTTATATAACACTGCTTTGTCATAGACCACTTAAGTTCACAGTCTATTTTCACAGCAACTGTGCTTTTATTTTGTTTGATTGCTTTTGAAATGTCAGTTTTTACTGATGAAAAATTCCACAAGAAAATGACACCTTGCTGTGCACATTTGGATACAATCCAAGAGGGGGGCATTATTGACAGTGCATCAACAATGCGTACTTCTGGATTCACAAATGGAAAGGTTATTTCACACAAAGTTTTCACAGTATTGCTATAGTTGTTAGTAAAACCATTTGTTTCCCAACAGTATAAACCATGTTCTGTAGCACAAAGAAGGTGTAGTCCTGCATCTGGAACCAACAATTTTAATGGTGTCTCTTGAATACCTTCAAAAACTATCAGCTTTTTCCAAGAAAATTTGTACTCCGGGGTTGTCGGAACATCAATATCCAACAAAAAAATTTTTGATCTTCTATCAGCTGACAAAAGATGTGTTTGACCAGTCGGAGAAAAAACCAGGGATTGAACAGGAGCTGAATGAGTTTTTATTCGACCGTAGCAAATATCTTGTTCAGGATGGATCAAATGGATGAAACCTAGACAACCACCAGCAACCAAAATATTGCTAAACTTATTTTCAAAATACATTGTCGTCCATGCAAGAGTAAAGAATTCTTCATTGGGTTGCTGAAATTTAGACTCTACCTTTCCTGTTTCACAATTAATCAGACAAATACTTTCCCCTCCACATGTTGCAACCATGTTTGTTGATTTTTTATTTATGTTCGGTTCAAATTCACAACACCAAATCTGTGTTGCAAAATCCTTACTCCCTGAATGTTGACTGTGGCATTGCAGGGCAAATGATACAGAATAATCACATTCTGCACCCACAAATTTCTGAGC
Source organism: Ascidia mentula (assembly GCF_947561715.1). Lineage (NCBI taxonomy): Eukaryota > Metazoa > Chordata > Ascidiacea > Phlebobranchia > Ascidiidae > Ascidia > Ascidia mentula. The sequence continues at coordinate 27,916,235 of NC_138566.1, forward strand.
TTTACTGCTGGGTCCATCATGGCTGCAATCAGACTTGTGTTTACAAACCTGAATACTTCTGACATTGTTTGTCAAAGTTTGTAGAAAGCTTTGCTCTGGGCATACAAGTTTATACTGCAGAAACTCTTTCGCCAATCTATTAATCCTCCAGTGACGATATTCCTTCAGGGAATTCGGACCGTGTCGAACTTTTTCAATTGCTTTTTTAACAAATTGCTCCATTAATACTTCTCTGCTCACATGTTTTAGTTTCTTTCCAAACTCCAAAGAATTCCACAATTTTTCCATTTGAAAAATTAGTCCTTTAGTATAATGCGAACCAAACTTTTCACGATTGTCAATTCGCTTTCCATTAATAAATTGTAGGTTTTCCAGCAAAAAAATGACCTTGTAGTTGTCATCTATTGTAAGTGCCACATTACCTTCTATGTCCAGTTCAATAAGTTCTTTGAACTGATTAATCCAAGTTACTGCTTTAATGCAATTTTTAGACAAGTCCAAATACTGAAGTTTGGGTAGCTTAATGTCATCGGGTATGCATGAAAGCCTGTTTCCAGAAAGGTTTAATTCAACCAGTGACGTCAAACAGTTAAAAACATCTGGAAGCAAGTCGGTATCGTATAATCCCAAATTGGTTAGATTCAGTTCTTCAATTTGGGAAAGCTTTTGGCAAAAACTAATCGACAACAAGTAATCCTTATCCAGTTTTTGCTCCCAATTTGGTTTTGAAGACATTATCAGGACAAAAATTACACGTTACAATACCACGAGATTTGCAAAGTCTACGAACTCCCGCCAATTGACAAACTTTAAACGTAAACTCCTTTGCCGCTTTACAAAGTAGCTTGAAAAAGAGTAATCCACGTTCAATCTTTGTTAACTGGCTTTTTTTGCCAAAGAACACACTTACGACTCAGAAAAGAAAACAACACTGCTGCATTTTCATTTCACAAGATGTGCTGCAATTTTGTAACAACAAATTTTGTCATTTGTACAAAATACCACACGTTTATGTTGACATAAACACTAGACTGCACAATACCACGTTATGCATCTTTAAAATGTCATGTTGCGAACAAATAGCATGAACATGACATATATTAATTAATTTACTAAAATTAAGATTATCATAACAACCCGAATAGGGTTAGGGTTAGGGTTAGGGTTAGGGTTAGGGTTAGGGTTAGGGTTAGGGTTAGGGTTAGGGTTAGGGTTAGGGTTAGGGTTAGGGTTAGGGTTAGGGTTAGGGTTAGGGTTAGGGTTAGGGTTAGGGTTAGGGGTTAGGGTTAGGGTTAGGGTTAGGGTTAGGGTTAGGGTTAGGGTTAGGGTTAGGGTTAGGGTTAGGGTTAGGGTTAGGGTTAGGGTTAGGGTTAGGGTTAGGGTTAGGGTTAGGGTTAGGGTTAGGGTTAGGGTTAGGGTTAGGGTTAGGGTTAGGGTTAGGGTTAGGGTTAGGGTTAGGGTTAGGGTTAGGGTTAGGGTTAGGGTTAGGGTTAGGGTTAGGGTTAGGGTTAGGGTTAGGGTTAGGGTTAGGGTTAGGGTTAGGGTTAGGGTTAGGGTTAGGGTTAGGGTTAGGGTTAGGGTTAGGGTTAGGGTTAGGGTTAGGGTTAGGGTTAGGGTTAGGGTTAGGGTTAGGGTTAGGGTTAGGGTTAGGGTTAGGGTTAGGGTTAGGGTTAGGGTTAGGGTTAGGGTTAGGGTTAGGGTTAGGGTTAGGGTTAGGGTTAGGGTTAGGGTTAGGGTTAGGGTTAGGGTTAGGGTTAGGGTTAGGGTTAGGGTTAGGGTTAGGGTTAGGGTTAGGGTTAGGGTTAGGGTTAGGGTTAGGGTTAGGGTTAGGGTTAGGGTTAGGGTTAGGGTTAGGGTTAGGGTTAGGGTTAGGGTTAGGGTTAGGGTTAGGGTTAGGGTTAGGGTTAGGGTTAGGGTTAGGGTTAGGGTTAGGGTTAGGGTTAGGGTTAGGGTTAGGGTTAGGGTTAGGGTTAGGGTTAGGGTTAGGGTTAGGGTTAGGGTTAGGGTTAGGGTTAGGGTTAGGGTTAGGGTTAGGGTTAGGGTTAGGGTTAGGGTTAGGGTTAGGGTTAGGGTTAGGGTTAGGGTTAGGGTTAGGGTTAGGGTTAGGGTTAGGGTTAGGGTTAGGGTTAGGGTTAGGGTTAGGGTTAGGGTTAGGGTTAGGGTTAGGGTTAGGGTTAGGGTTAGGGTTAGGGTTAGGGTTAGGGTTAGGGTTAGGGTTAGGGTTAGGGTTAGGGTTAGGGTTAGGGTTAGGGTTAGGGTTAGGGTTAGGGTTAGGGTTAGGGTTAGGGTTAGGGTTAGGGTTAGGGTTAGGGTTAGGGTTAGGGTTAGGGTTAGGGTTAGGGTTAGGGTTAGGGTTAGGGTTAGGGTTAGGGTTAGGGTTAGGGTTAGGGTTAGGGTTAGGGTTAGGGTTAGGGTTAGGGTTAGGGTTAGGGTTAGGGTTAGGGTTAGGGTTAGGGTTAGGGTTAGGGTTAGGGTTAGGGTTAGGGTTAGGGTTAGGGTTAGGGTTAGGGTTAGGGTTAGGGTTAGGGTTAGGGTTAGGGTTAGGGTTAGGGTTAGGGTTAGGGTTAGGGTTAGGGTTAGGGTTAGGGTTAGGGTTAGGGTTAGGGTTAGGGTTAGGGTTAGGGTTAGGGTTAGGGTTAGGGTTAGGGTTAGGGTTAGGGTTAGGGTTAGGGTTAGGGTTAGGGTTAGGGTTAGGGTTAGGGTTAGGGTTAGGGTTAGGGTTAGGGTTAGGGTTAGGGTTAGGGTTAGGGTTAGGGTTAGGGTTAGGGTTAGGGTTAGGGTTAGGGTTAGGGTTAGGGTTAGGGTTAGGGTTAGGGTTAGGGTTAGGGTTAGGGTTAGGGTTAGGGTTAGGGTTAGGGTTAGGGTTAGGGTTAGGGTTAGGGTTAGGGTTAGGGTTAGGGTTAGGGTTAGGGTTAGGGTTAGGGTTAGGGTTAGGGTTAGGGTTAGGGTTAGGGTTAGGGTTAGGGTTAGGGTTAGGGTTAGGGTTAGGGTTAGGGTTAGGGTTAGGGTTAGGGTTAGGGTTAGGGTTAGGGTTAGGGTTAGGGTTAGGGTTAGGGTTAGGGTTAGGGTTAGGGTTAGGGTTAGGGTTAGGGTTAGGGTTAGGGTTAGGGTTAGGGTTAGGGTTAGGGTTAGGGTTAGGGTTAGGGTTAGGGTTAGGGTTAGGGTTAGGGTTAGGGTTAGGGTTAGGGTTAGGGTTAGGGTTAGGGTTAGGGTTAGGGTTAGGGTTAGGGTTAGGGTTAGGGTTAGGGTTAGGGTTAGGGTTAGGGTTAGGGTTAGGGTTAGGGTTAGGGTTAGGGTTAGGGTTAGGGTTAGGGTTAGGGTTAGGGTTAGGGTTAGGGTTAGGGTTAGGGTTAGGGTTAGGGTTAGGGTTAGGGTTAGGGTTAGGGTTAGGGTTAGGGTTAGGGTTAGGGTTAGGGTTAGGGTTAGGGTTAGGGTTAGGGTTAGGGTTAGGGTTAGGGTTAGGGTTAGGGTTAGGGTTAGGGTTAGGGTTAGGGTTAGGGTTAGGGTTAGGGTTAGGGTTAGGGTTAGGGTTAGGGTTAGGGTTAGGGTTAGGGTTAGGGTTAGGGTTAGGGTTAGGGTTAGGGTTAGGGTTAGGGTTAGGGTTAGGGTTAGGGTTAGGGTTAGGGTTAGGGTTAGGGTTAGGGTTAGGGTTAGGGTTAGGGTTAGGGTAGGGTTAGGGTTAGGGTTAGGGGTTAGGGTTAGGGTTAGGGTTAGGGTTAGGCGTTAGGGTTAGGGTTAGGGTTAGGCGGTTAGGGTTAGGGTTAGGGTTAG